>NC_045547.1:59388048-59670548 GCF_009769535.1 Thamnophis elegans
TTTTTTATCCAAATATCCAAACCTTTCTATAACACCATTAAACTCAAATACTTCTTTCATTTTTCATTTCCAACACCTCCCTTTCTATCCTTACCCACCTCCACATATAAATTTTTTACCTTCCACCCTGCCTTTATCCATATCCACATATATATTTTATCCACATTCATTGCTCCTCCCATGTTTACTCCACTTTCCTGAAGATTCTCCGACCAATCTTTCTTAACTTTATATTGATATAGCAACTCAAACAAACATCAGCTTGCGTTCTAGCCCCAGGTAATCTAATTAAACTTTCGCTGCCCTTCCCTCTCCCACGCACCTCCCAACTCCGTTCGTCCCAAACCGCAACTCAAAAAGATCACAATTTCCGCTCTCCTCGCCTAAGAAAATAGTTCATGCACAATTTGAGTTAGAGTTCAGACAAAACTTCTGTACAATATATGTCCACAATCAGCAACGCTTCTTTCAGTCTCCATGTCTCATCATCGATATGCCACTTTTCCATTTTATCCCAGACAGAAATCATAAAACTTTAGAAACATCGCTTAGTCTTTATTCTTTAGTCTTCTGCCCTTCCGGAGGAGAAAAACAACACCCTCCGCCTTGTAGCCACGTGTCTCGCTGTTTGTCTTCTCCTTCTCCTTGCCTCTCCCCAGATCCGGATGAATCAGGAAGTCCCGCCTTCAGGGTCTCGTAGTAAAATTTTCGGGCTTCACCGACGGAGTTAATGCGGTGTTTTTGGTTGCCAAATGTAACTGTAATACCAGCTGGGACTTCCCATTTGTATGGAATCTGAGAATTTCTGAGTTCTTCGGTTAAGAAAGCGTACTGTCTTCTTGTTCTTAATATTTGAAATGGTATCTCTTTAAAAACAATCAAGTCCTCCCCATCAATTATCAACCTCTTTCCGTAAAGCCTCTGTATTATCTCATTTCTAGATTCCCTTGTAGTAAAGTATATTATTATGTCCCTCGGAAGCTGTCGCTGTTTTGCTACCCAGGAATTCTGGCGGTAAATTCTTTGAATCTGCCAATCAAAGTTAAGTCCCGGACTTCCCACCAGGCGACTGAAAGCCTCAAAGAATGTCTGTTTCAAATTCTCCTGTTGGTTTTCACGCAGTCCTCTAACTCGTATAGCAAAGGCAGCCTTGTTATAATTTATCATGACAAGTTCTTTTTGGGCAGATTCAATTTCCTGTTCTAACGTTTGGATTTTTGATATCAGATTAAGATTAGTTTCTTCCAAAAGTTCCAATTTGTCCTCCGTTTCAGCAATATAATCTGTCATGACTGTCATTACTCCGATCATATCCTGCTTTGCCTGAGCAATTTTAGCATCAAATTGATCACATAAATCCGATATCAGTTGATTAATCTCCTGTCTGAAATCATTAAGCGTTTTGAGAAGGAATTCTTGTGTTAGCAAATCTCCCGTGGAGGGTGTAGGAGACAAGGGTAGCGACTTCATAGCAGTTTTTGGAGATATGTTATTAAGGAAGCGCTTCTGTTTAGGTTTGGGAGCCATTCCAGAATAAGAATAAAAGACAAGCAATCAAGCGAGCCAAAAATCAAAGTCTGTGCTCCCCTCAGTTAATCTTTTAGCAATTAGTACGGAGAAGCCTTCAGGAGGGTAGGGCTTACTAGGTACGTCACATCAAACACAAAAGCTACGAGATCGCCATCTTGTGACGCAGCTAAAAAAGAAAGGGAGCCTTTTGCGAAATTGAAGCTGGTATTTTAAATAGTAATAGAAGAAATTCCTCGGGAATGGTCCCCGCCCGGATTGGCTTTTAAATAGCTTAGCTTTGTCCTGGGGGGGGGAGGCAATCTGCCTAGGCTGCAAAAAAAGGCAGCGCGGAAAACTGGCCGGAGTAAAGGCTCAGCTAATGTTGAATCTCTTCTCCATTCACAGCAAAAAAAAAGCTATGAATTACAAAGAGATCCTAACGACTGACCTCCTCTCTGCCCCTTTCTGCCAGAAAGGGGAGATATCTATAGATCTTATAAGATATACGAACCAGAGTCCTGGCAGGAGCTTTTTTGAGCTCCCGACGGCGGCAGCTCCTCCCCTCGAAGCCACTGTCCAGTTTTTTCTTGAAGACCTCCAGTGATGGAGCACCTACAACTCTGGAAGGCAAGCAGCTCCATTGATTAATTGTTCTCACTGTCAGGAAACCTCTCCTTATTTCCAGTTTGAATCTGGCTCTGATAAGCTTCCAGCATTCCATCCATTGCTTGGCCTGCCTTCAAGTGCTGTGCAGAATAAATCAATGTACTCTTCCCTGTGACACCCCTTCAAGTATTGGAAAACTGTGCTCATGTCATCCTTAAGCCTTCTCTTTGTGAGGCTAAATATATGTAGTTCCCTTAGCCATTCATTATACAATTTAGCCCACAGACCCTTTATCATCTTTGTTGCTCTTCTCTGTACTCTTTCTAGGGCCTCAGCATCTTTTTTTGTATCATGGTAATCAGCACTGCATGCAATATTCCCAGTGTGGCCTCACTAGTTCAGTATAAAGCACCTTCAAAATTGTTAAGTGCCCCTTTAATCCTCTCACCGAAGTAATTTATGAAGATATTGAAGAGCCAATAAAGGAGACCTCATTTGTAGCTCAGGGTTGAAATGTGGGGCCCTTGATGCTCTCTCAGCTAGATTGTTATCTTGGAGGCGTTTCATTAGCCACATTGTTAGCATCATGAGTGCCAGTCAGTGCTTTTCTATATTTCTTTGCTGCCACCAATGAGTCAGGCAGATTCTTGAATTGATTAGCCCAGCAATCTCAACCTCAAATCATGAATGATGGTGACAACTAGTTCATCACCAAAAAGTCATTCAGTAATATTTAAATCTTTGGATACATAAATACAAAAGTCTCTTATGTGTCAAAATCTCTCTAATCTCTTGCAGATGCTCACAATCAAGAAGGCTAGATTCTCCTAGTACTTTTGTTGAAAAGAACAGAAAACATAAGGGTAGAGAATTTTGTAAACTGGATTTGTTACCTATTTCTTCATTAATCAGAAAGGGTGGGGTTTCTTTGATATTCTTGCTGACTACCTCTTGCTGCAGTGAGGAATTTGCTACTAGTTTTATCACAGTGAGAAGAATGTGGAAACATTTATCCTTGTAATATTGATGGAATGCCATTAAAAATGGTTAAAACCAAAGACAAGTTACAGTAAAATAGTAATACGTGAAATACAGCTACGAAAGAGAAAATTCACTTTGGAAATAAATCTGACATTTTTAATTCACACCACTGTTTGACTATTACGTATTGATGTGTAACAGTATTTTAAGCAGGGACGTGCAGTCATGGGAGGCAGGGGAGGCAGGGCCTCACCACTGTCATCCTGAAAAGAAAAGAAAAATTAAAAGGAAAAAGGCTGAGGTAGTTGCTGCCAGAGTCACAGTGGATGACTCTGCTTAGTGCTTAACTGCAGGGGGAGGCGAGAGAACCACGTGCCTCCTTTAGTCTATCTTTATGATCACTTGAGCAGAGTTAAGCAAGGGTTAAAAGGTGAAAAATTCCTTATGCAAAGGAGGCACGTGGTTCTCTCACCTCCTCCTCCAGAAGGCACTTTTTAAAGAGGCTTTTTTAAAACAGTTAAGCAAAGTCATCCATTGGAGACTCTGGCAGCAGCAGCTTTTGCCTTTTTCTTTTTACATTTTTTACGTTTTCATCATGGCAGACAAGAGGAGAGTTGAAATCCTCTGTGACACAGCTGGAAAAGGTATGTGGGTCAGAAGGAGGGGGGAGTAATTCAAAATTAATGTAATTTGTAAGTAATTGTATTATTGTAAGTAATGTGTGTGTGTGTGTGTTTTACCCACCTCTGCTGGTGCACGGGCTGGCACTTTATTTTTTATGTGGGACAGAGCTCTGCTCAGGTGGGCGAAAGAAAGTGCTTTAATCAGTGGGGTGCGTGCCGGGAAGAGAGGAGAGATTCTCTCCTCTCCTCCTGGCACGCACCCCACTGATTAAAGCGCTTTCGTTTGCCCGCCTCAGGCGCAGGCGAAAGAAAGCGCTTTAATCTCTCCTCTTCTCCTGGCAAGCACCCCACTGAAAGTGCTTTAATCAGTGGGGTGCTGGGGAAGAGAACTGCCTCACCAGCCATAAACCACCACACGTCACTGATTTTAAGATACCCAGGCTGATAGAATGATAGGAAATCCTGATTGAAAACTGCCCAACCCAACCCCTGCTTTTCTTTTTTTCCCCTTCTGACTTGTTAAGTCTTGCCATCTTGTTTTGTTCCCAAATCTTGTCTGGCAAAGAGACCCATCCATAGGTGGCCATGTCCAGCGCACTTCTTTCTCCTCCTGCCCTCCCTCAGGTATCCCTACCTTTCCAACCCATCTTTTCTGACCAAGAATTCTGTTGCTTTTGCTGCTGCCCTAGAGCTTGGCCCCACCTCAGGAGCACTGCCCTCCTCCTTCTTTCCACTGAACAAAATATAAGGGTAGTGGGGATTCATAGATGGCAATGTTGCCCTGCATGAGAAGCTTTGGGCAAAAACTGTACAGCCCAGCTAATCAGGCTCTGTGATTGCCAAGAGATCTGTTTACCAGGCAAACTCATGAAGCTTTTCTTCCTGCAGCACATTCCATAGTCTGTGTGTTTTCCTGATGTCCAGCAGCCTGACTTTGGTAAGCCGTATCCTCAGTGCTTATACATACTGCAGATTTCAGAGCATTCTGACATTCATGTGTTTGGTGTGATATGAGTTTGAGACTCTTGATACTAGAGTATCTACTGTAGTATAGCAAAGCTTCTTTGGTAATCATACAGCAGTTAAAAATGAGATCTTCAGATATCTGTAACTAATGTATGCATTCTATTGATGAAGATGTTCTTCTGCAGATGTGATAATGCATATAAATTGCCACATTATTTCCTGTGGAGGTAAAGAACAAGGAGCAGAGCCTTTGATTTTCAACTATTTTATCAGTGTGAAACAAATTCTAATGAATCTTAGAATGGAATGGAAGACACTTTAGAGGTCTTCTGGTCTAATCCTTGTCCAAAGCAAGAATCAGAGGTGGTATTCAGCAGGTTCTGACCAATTCTGGAGAAATGGTAGCAGAAATTTTGAGTAGTTCTGAGAACCGGTAAATATAACCTCTGATTGTCCCCATCCCCATTTATTCTCTGCCTCCCGAGTCCCAGCTAATCAGGAGAGAATGGGGATTTTGCAGTAACTTTCCCTTCCATACCCACCACTGGCAAGAATCCTTATAGCATCCCAGACAAATTACTATCCAACATTTGCTTAATAATCTCCAGTAATGGAGCACCCATGATTCCAGTAGGTAAGCTGTTCCACTAGTTAGTAGCTCTCATAGTCAGAAAATATGTTCTTAGTTTCAGTTTAGATCTCTCTATGTAAAGATTGCACTATTGGTTTTGTCCTTTCCTTGGGAACTATGGAGAATAAATTCACACTCTCTTCCCTATGGATACTTTACAAGTATCTGAAAATGGCTATTGTGTCTTTGTTCAACTTTCTCTTGTTTTGACTAAGCTTGTGAATTTCTTTAATTGTTCATAGGAATTAGCTTCCAACCATTTACCATCTTCATCAATCTTTCCCGTATTCTTTCTGTTCTTTAGGCATCTTGCACTATGGCAAACAAAATCTCATACAGCATTCTAGATATAATCTAACCAATGCGGCATATAGAGGTACTACTGTTAGAGTAGTAGGTAGGAAGGAAGGAAGGAAGGAAGGAAGGAAGGAAGGAAGGAAGGAAGGAAGGAAGGAGATACGAATGAGAAGGGAGAATGAACAAAGGAAGGAAGGAAAGGAAGGAAGGAAGGAAAAAATGAAGGTAGATGGGACTGGGAAGGAAGGTAGGAGATGGCAATGAGAAGGAAGCAGGGAAAGAGGGAAGGAAGGAAACAGGAAGGAAGGGAGGGAAGGAGGGAAATTGGAATGAGAGGGAGGGAGGGTCTGAATGAAGTCCTGCCTTAGCAATTGGCTGCCAGCAGCCCTGATGCCCTTTCATTGTCCCCTTTCCCTGAAATTTTGGGAAAATGCTATAGATGTGTATAGTATAATTTCATTAGGGGATCTTTAGGAAATTGGGAAATAGCAGATCTTGAACATTTTCCTGGATACATCATTATCCCAACTCAAATTTCACCTGAAGGTCAAACAAAATATTTGTTGAAGGATCTAATTTACAAATCCTTCAGCTGCTGACTGAACAAGTGTGTGACTTAAGATCTTAAACTTAAACTCCCTTTGCCTGGAGTCCTCAAATACAGATAAAAATTGGTTTCCAATTTTTAAAAAGACTATTATTAAATAATATTACAATCCCCTTCATCAAATTGTTTCAATGAATACCTTAGTAAGCAGAATCTGACACAATCTCCACATCGTACTGAATTAAACATATCTTTCTGTAAATTGGAATGGGTACTTATTATTTTTATAAAAATTCAAAATAAAAAGACAATGAATACAGCAGTACAGAAGTGTGGTCATCTTTCTAGTCAGCATTTTTAAATAACTTTGTAAAATAATTTTTACAAAGCTAATATCTTTGAAATATTTCCCATAGCCAGTTAAGAATCTTCCTATTCTTGTGGTATTTCCCCCCACTTTTTTCTCTCCATTCTCCCCACCCCCACCACTCAGTGGGTTTAAAAGCAAGAACCTCTGCTAAAAACTGCCTGAAAATTGGTTCTATCTGCAAAATGGAATCTACAAATCATTGGCAAATAATCTATTGCAAGGTTTAGATGACATTGAATTCAGGTTTTCATAATAGTGTATAGATATAGTGTAATATTTATAACATTTCAATCATTTATTTCTATTTAACTTTAATTTACTGTTTCTTTTCAATATCTGTTTTTGTGTTGAGTTGAATTTGAAATGTTTTAGAACAAAATTTTGGGATTAATGAAACAAAAAAGATCTATAAAGCTATAG
Organism: Thamnophis elegans; assembly: GCF_009769535.1. Taxonomy (NCBI): domain Eukaryota; kingdom Metazoa; phylum Chordata; class Lepidosauria; order Squamata; family Natricidae; genus Thamnophis; species Thamnophis elegans. Next base: position 59,394,999 of record NC_045547.1, read on the forward strand.
CCATATGAAATTTATGTGGAGAAGAAGCTTTAAACATTTGAAGAAAGGATCACTTTATCAACTGAAGAGTGAGGACGACTCTATTGTATGTTGAAATGGTATGGCAGCCATTTTAGCAAAGGAAATATTTTAGAGGCAAAAGGAATGTTAGGTTAAATTGCATATGTACTTACAGTGCATCTGCATGAGTTCCTAAGTGAGCAAAAGTTGACACAGTCTCTATATTGTAAAAGTTAGAATTGAATGCACTATTTATGTGCAATTGGTTAGGCTTTAAAAAGTACATTTGGAATTGGAAACGTTCAGAAACCATTTCAGTTAGTACAAATCACATCAACAGAGGTTAATGCTCACAAACAACACAGAAAATGAACCTGAAAAAAGGCTGGGCATTTCACCAAAAGACAACAATATAACACATACTTCCAAGTCAAGAAGGAAGAAAGGGAGGGAGGGAGGGAGGGAGGGAGGGAGGGAGGGAGGGAGGGAGGGAAGGAAGGAAGGTTTAGTAGAATTCTGCAAGAAAGAAAAGCAAGAGCACTAAGACATTTCTATGGTTATAGATGATGATCAAAGGCTATTATTTCTGCCAAATGACATTTAACCAACAAATAAGAATTTATTTAAAGATAATATCCTTTTGTAATATTGTCAGTTTGGATGATTTTATGAATTGATGATTTACTTTTTTTCTTGTGGTATAGGTATCTGTCCATTTTATTAGTGTAAAACACATGCTGAAGCACTGTTACAAATATTTTTTATTAGCTTCCAAGTTTAAGTAATAATCCATTACATTTATTATCTAATAATATTTCTAGATGTCAATCACCAAAATAAACTCTATCAACGATCACATCCAATGTGTATATCTTGGCAGAATTACTATCGCAGCAGGTTTTATAGTGCCAAGGGCAAATAATTAATTTGATGCAGCAATAGCCAGTGCCTTGGCTAGCCTGGAGCTGATATTGACTGCCAGCATTTTTGTCCTGTGGAGGCATCTTGCCCATAGTTGCTGATTGCTGTTTCAGGAAATTGAGCTCTAGAATTTGCCTGCATGTCCCCTAACATCTTTGGGTATCTTTGAATCTCTTCACTCATGTCAAGTAAACCTGAAGGCAAATAATTATGCTCAGCAATCAAGAACAGATCAATTCAAATGTCTGCTTTAGGGTTGGAAGTGACTTCCAGACAAACAAGTGTGTCTTTGCCATATGTCTGTCATTCAACAAGCTCTATCATTTATCTTTATTCCTAGATAGCAATAGACAAATATTAGCTGTAATGGAAACTTAGCACTTAGCTGTTGAGAGAGACTTGTCTTAGCCACAAGTTTTGTGGCTCGGCAGAAGAGGGACGCGAAAGCCAGGGTTAACAAAACAGTCCAGGTTTATTCAACATTAAAAAGAAGGCGAGAGCGAACCTAGCCGGGAACGCGCACCAAGGTATTTACAATTATAACAACCAATCACTGGCCGAGGACTGGGCGTGACCGCTGACTTCAGTACCTCGGCCAATCAGTAAGTAACTGTGGCCAGGCTAGAATGTAATGCATACACAAATCCACTAATGAATATTTAACACCCCTTCCCCCCAGTTCTGCGCATGCTTCCAAGTGGAGCATGCGTAGTCGCGAAGATAGGCGGGACGGTGCCGGACCTGCCCAGATCTCCTTAATTCAACAGCAGTCGTCGGCGGAGGTGGACCTGCTCGTTGTAGCTCCTCCCCAAAGGGAGTGCAGCTCCGAGGGACGCCTTCCCGGCACGACCCAGAAGGCGGGCTCAACAACGCAGGTAGGCTGGGCCCGGATGGCACGTCCACAGATGTAGGGGAGGGCATTGGAGGAGTGTCTCGGGAGGTAGGAGCATCAGCCGGCAACTCTTCGATGGCGGTTTGAGCTGACGGATTCGCTTCCCGGCAGGGGGCGCCTGGACAGGCCGGGCCTGGTGTGGAGACAGCCCGTTGTCGCGATTCGTCGGATTGAGCAGTGTCTGGCTGTGGATAGGCGAGGCCTGGATGTGTGAAGGCCTCACCCGGCAACCCCGATCGTGCGGCGTTGTCCCGTCCGGAAAGGTCCGGGTTGCCTGTTTCCGCTGGGAGGCGCCTCCTTAACTGATCCAAGTGGCGTCTCCACTCGGATCCATCAGCCAATCCGACCCTGAAAGAACAGGGGCCAGTCAGCGCGGTCACTTTAGCTGGAACCCACCTGGGCTCCCCAGTGAAAGAGCGGGCCCACACCAGATCCCCCTGTCTAAAGGAACGGGAAGGGAGAACCCCCAGGTTGCATGGCTGGTCTCCGGAATAGAGCAGATGGAGTCTATCCAGGGAAGTCCGCAAACGCCGGCCCATCAAGAGCTCCGCGGGGCTTTTGTTGGTTGTCAGGCAGGGGGTGGAATGCTGGCTTAACAAGTAAGCCGCCACTCTCGACTGCCAGTCGCCCCTTTCCATACGGCCCAGCGCCTCCTTAGCCGAACGAACTGCCCGCTCCGCCCGGCCATTACTGGCCGGGTGGTACGAGGCTATGGGCACGTGCCGGATCCCCTGCTCAGCCAAGAACTCCTGAAACATGGTGGCTGTGAATTGCGGGCCATTATCCGAAACAAGTATGTCCGGCAACCCATGGGTTGCGAACAGTCTGCGTAAGGCCCGAACCGTACTCTCGGCCGTGGTGGAGGCCATCAGGACCAGTTCCACCCACCGAGAGTAGGCGTCCACCACAATTAAGAAATTCTGGCCGTGGAAGGGACCGGCAAAATCTACATGGAGGCGTGACCACGGGCCTCTCGGAACCTCCCACTCCCAAGCAGGCCCAGCCGGAGGATTAGGCCTAGAGAGTTGACATGTAGCACAGTGGCCCACGTAGGCTGCTATCTCTGAATCCAACAAAGGCCACCAGACATAGCTGCGGGCTAAGGCCTTCATTCGCGCTATGCCTGGGTGATCCTTGTGGAGCAGAGGCAGAACTCGTGGCCGCAACGCAGCAGGAATCACTACCCGATCCCCCCAAATGAGACACCCCCCGTGGATGGAAAGCTCCGCTTGCCGAGCTTTAAAGGGCCGGAAGCCCTCCGCCACTTTGTCTGTGGGCCACCCCCTCAAGACCCAGGAGGAGACCTGGGAGAGGATAGGATCGGCCTTCGTATAGGCCGCGACCTCCGCTGCTGAAATGGGTAGGCCGGAGGCCACGATGGATAGAACAGAGAGGGCTGGCACGGGGGCAGTGTCGGTCTTCGGCAGTGGGCAGCGGCTAAGGGCATCCGCATGCCCAAGCTGCTTGCCCGGACGGTATTGTAGTGTATAAGAATATGCCGCAAGAAATTCCGTCCAGCGTGTCATGCGTGGGGAGAGAATGGAGGGGGTCGGCTTGTCACCTGCCAAAAGCCCAAGGAGCAGCTTATGGTCAGTGACAAGAGTGAAGTGCCGCCCATAGAGGTAATCGTGGAACCTCTTAATCCCGGACACCGCAGCCAGAGCCTCCTTGTCGATCTGACTGTAATTACGCTCCGCCGAGGAGAGCGTCCGGGAATAAAAGGCCACTGGGGCCTCCGAACCATTCGGGAGGACATGGCTCAGGACCGCCCCCAGACCGTAGGGAGAGGCGTCACAAGCTAGCGTCAGAGGCATCCTATCATTGTATTGAACCAGGACTGCCGATGATGTCAGCATCCCTTTGACAGCCGCGAACGCCTGCGCCTCGCGGCTCTCCCAGCGCCAGGCCGCGGATCGGTCAAGCAACCGATGCAGCGGCTCGACTAGCAACGCCTTATGCGGAATGAATGGCGCATAGAAGTTAAATAGCCCCAGGAACGCCTGTAGCTCCACCTTAGAGGTGGGTGCAGGGGCGTTCCTGATGGCTGCAACCTTAGAAGGCGTGGGGTGGATGCCCTGGGCATCAATCAAGAAGCCCAAGAATTCCACCCTCGGGACAGCAAACGAACATTTGCTGTGCTTCAACTTGAGACCCGCGCCCCTAAAACGCAGAAGGACCTTCCTCAGTACTTCGACGAGTTCTGAGCGGCTGGAAGCAGCGATCAGGACATCGTCGAAATACGGTACTACGCCGGGAAGCCCGTGGAGCAAACGCTCCATGAGGCTCTGGAAGATCCCTGGGGCCACAGAAACGCCAAGTTGAAGGCGGCGGCAACGAAAAGCCCCACGATGGGTGACGATTGTCTGCGCAGCCGCCGCATCAGCATCCACCGGGAGCTGTTGGTAGGCCTGTGCCATATCCAGTTTGGCGAACGTGCAACCCTGGCCCAATGAATGGAGCACCCTGCGGGCCTTCAGCCTGATTGGAGCAACCTGGGGATCGAGACTAAGGGATATGGGGGTGCCTTTATAACAGCCTAACTGGCCATCAAAAACGTCTGCGAAATCGGACAGGACGCTTTCTAGGGAAGAAGAGACAACCCGGTGCACCCCCCCAATTGATAGACCCAGGGCAGGAAACCAATCCAGGCCAAAGAGGGCAGGGAGAGAATCCCTAACTACCAGGATGGGAAATTTTCCCACAAAGGGGCCATAAGAGACCGAAATGGGGAAAGAGCCCAAGGTGGGGATGAAATGCCCCTGATAGTCCCTTAAGGTGGTCTCAGCAGGCAGGAGCTGGCTTTGGGAAACCCTGGGGCAGAGGCGGGAGAAAAGAGCCCAGGACAGCAAAGAACGAGAGGAGCCAGAGTCCACCTCCATCCGGCAAAGCTGACCTTCCAGCTGGACTGAGGTAGCGATCTTCCGGGCTCCGGCGGAGGCTTGGTGAAGGAAGCAGTCAGAGGCTTGCGGTTGGCAAATGGTGTAGCAGTCTTCAACCCGCTGAGCGGGCCGCGGTGGTTGGCGGCGCGGCTGCGCTTGGGGTTGGACAGTGGTTTGCAGGAAAGATGGAGCAGGCAGCGAAGCTCGGCAAACTCTAGCGATGTGCCCCTGCCCATTGCAACGGCGGCACGTTGCGTTGCGGAAAGGGCAGGCTGTACGGGCATGGCGACCGCCACAACCCCGGCAAGGAGCGCCAGCTGTTGGAGGCGCAGCCGACTGCGGTTGAGGTTTGCGCTTCGGCTGCGTCCTAAGCTGCCCCACAATTTCATCAGATGGATCCTCCGGGGGTGGCAGGTCATCGACTAGGCACGTTTGCGACGAGGGGCCAGCAGAGTTGTGGGTAGGCGAAGCCAATTGTAGCCGTTCGATATCGGCCGTGGACTGCTCCGAGAGCTCCGCTGCTCTGGCAGTCTCCACGGCCTGGAGTAAGGTAATGTCTTGATGGCGGAACATACGGCTTCACAAGTTTACATCCCGCACACCACAGACAAACTGCTCCACCAAGTTTTCTTCTAAGTTGGTAAAGTCACATTGGGCAGCCGTAGTCCGCAAGGACTCTAGAAATTGGCTTATTGACTCGTTAGGTCTCTGCACCCGGCGACGGAAAGCGAAGCGGCGGGCGATCTTCGAGGGTGTCGGTGCATAATGTCCTTTGAGCCTGGTCATTAGAGTGTCCCAGCCTAACTTGTACGCCGGCCTTGGAGCGGCAAAGGCTCGGGGGGAGGCGAACATGGAGGGTTCACAGCAAGAGAGAAAGAAACTGCATTTTTCCTCGTCGGTTTGTACCTGGTTCTTAGACGCAATGAGATAACACTCAAAACGCTCCATGAATCCCTCCCAGGATTCTCCCCCCGAGCCGTAGGGAGCAAACGGAGGCAAGGCAGAAGTCATCGTGGCTTAGATGCAGGAAGGACTCTTCGGAGTGGAGAGAGAGACCAGAGTTCCTTCAGAAAAAAAAACACTTCTCTCTTGTTCCACCCTAGGCTTCGCGGGAATCAAAGAATCCCATCCTCGTCGCCAGTTTTGTGGCTCGGCAGAAGAGGGACGCGAAAGCCAGGGTTAACAAAACAGTCCAGGTTTATTCAACATTAAAAAGAAGGCGAGAGCGAACCTAGCCGGGAACGCGCGCCAAGGTATTTACAATTATAACAACCAATCACTGGCCGAGGACTGGGCGTGACCGCTGACTTCAGTACCTCGGCCAATCAGTAAGTAACTGTGGCCAGGCTAGAATGTAATGCATACACAAATCCACTAATGAATATTTAACAACAAGTTCCTCATCTTCCCTTCCAGATGGTTTAACTGAATTCATTAACACACAGGACAAAGTTTGGGTGACCCATGAAATTATTGAGTTATACAGAAGAAGTGACTTAAATAGAATTGTTGAGGGATTATGGGAAAAGCCAAATGTATAATTGTCAGTAGAAATATTTTCCCCCTTCTTTACTATATGCTAAATGGCATCCCATTTCCAGTATATGGTGAGAAATGAGAACTGATTTTTTTCCCCATTTTGACACATAGATTTTTACAGGAAATTTTATTGCAGGGCAAGGACAGATAAATCTTAATTATGATCAAAGATCAGAAGTTAGTCACTATGCAAAAAAGAAAGAAAAATATTGAAGTAATAAATTTAAGTTAGTATACACTAAGAGGAAAAATATTAAAATATACGTGGTGCTTTTTCAAGAGTCAACTGGAGTTTCTGGTTTTTTTCATTCAGCCAGAGCTGAAGAAGCTTCCTGGATGAGAAGTGAAACATCTTCAGAGAAAAACAAGGAAATCCTGTTCTCTTTTGACAAACTAACGTTTGGGACAAGCTGCTGCTATATCTTCACTGCATGCCAAGAATGATTAACAACACTGTGAGATATATGTTTAAACAAGTTATGTTGGATAGTAGCAGTTTGCTGTGTGGCCTGGAAATCATTGAAGACTTTATTTATTTGTTGATTTGCTTATTTATTTATAACTATTGTATTGTGCCTTAGTCAGAACAACTCTGGGTAGTTCACAATATACAATGGGATACAGATGCAATAACATAAATAAAAAACATAGTAAAAGAAATAACACAATGGCAATGTTGATTAACAACACTGACACAAACAAATGAAAACCAATCATCTTTAATGGGGGGCGGGACCATTCACCGTATCCCTAGGCCTGAGAAAATAGCCAGATCTTGTAGGGCATTCCAGAAATGTTATCAGTATGGGAGCTGTCTGGATCTAAGGGGCACATCATTCAGACGGCAGGCCTTGAAACAAAGATCAAACTTGTTGGTCCAGGAACATGACATTGCTTGACTGAGAGGACCTGAAGTGTGACCTTTCTTTCAGTTGTTATAGGTGGGCAGAATCTTCACGACAGGTGGTTCCTCAAATAACTGGCCCTATGCTATGTAGGACTTTATAGGAGATCACCAGCACCTTTAATTAGTATTGGCAACTAGTGCAGCTCCCATAGCAAGGTCATCATGGGACAATCTGTACAAAGATGAGTATTAGATGGCATTTTCAAGGGTCCCTATAATAATCACAATACAGGAACACAGGCTGAATTATCTTGTCTCTCCAGAGCCACATGGACATAGATGTTCATGTATAGAATTTTGATATATCTGCCAGTTAAGAAGGCAGAACATGACACATTACCCCACCTCTGAAGAATTCTTTCCTTAGATTGGAAGAAATTAGATGAGTCTGTAGTTTTCAGGTTTCCAGATATCCCTGGTAATAAACATTCTAAGTATCTGCTTTAGAGAGCTGGTTTTAGTTTGTAGTTCTGCATCTTCCAGCCTTTGGTTTATAATCCTTATAATCTGGTCAGAGCCATTAGAAATAAATTGTTTCTTGGGTAAAACAATAATCTTTAATTCATAATCTGTTGTTAAGGCCATAATTGGGCACAAACATCTGTTAGAACCAGAAGTCCTAGGCTCAGAACACTAATCTCAACTAGAATACAATTCTACCTTCAAGCCCTCTGTTCAATTTTTGGCATCCCTACTTCATATCCAAAGGCTATCTTAGAGCTGATTCTTGGGACATCAAGTATTGTTCTGAGAAATTTGGCTTGTTTAAATCTATAGAGTTGTTATTAGCAAATAAACCAACCTGTGCTACACATGGAATCTGGACCAGAATTCTCGAACCCCCCCCCCCCCAAAAAAAAACCCCACTTTCTAAGAACCATCTCTGCCAGATCTAATTGGATAGGCAGAAACTATGGAGGATACACAGTCCTCTAAGTAACTTCACTCCATGGCAGTGACGTGCGGTGAAGTTTCTACCTGGTGAGGCTCAGCTGGGCATCCTTTTGCAAAGCAGCTCAGCAGGGCAGTGGTCGGCCTCGGCAGGGGCGGGAATTTGCATCGCGGGAGCAGCCAACTGCCCGGGTCTGCAGCAAAGGCGCTTGGCTGCCGCGATGCAAACTGCCCCACCGCCCCCAATGCTGCCGCCCACCCGCTGCCCTGGCCTGCGGCCGCTGCTTTTCCAAGCTCCACCACTGGAAGTCCCAGATCGCCTCTGGGGAAGGCTGAGTGAGAAGTGGAGCGAAGCTTCTCCGCAGCTCCCGGCGTTACGCAGAGGCTCTCGCAGGAGCGCGTGCCAGCGGTTGGCGGCCTGGAGCGGCCCTGGCTGCGAGACAAGTGGCAGCTCTTAAAGCAGCCGCTGCCGCCGCCACCGCCCCTCCTTCGTCCGGAATGCCCCGCCGGGCAAAGGAGGGGCGGTGGCGGCAGGGCACTTTGCATCCAAGCGCCTGCAGCAAAGAGCGAATCTCCTCCTTCTCCCCCACTCATCTCTCCTCTGAAGCACGCTCTCCGAAATAGCCCGCTCAACGTAAGCGTGCTCAAGAAGACATGATTCGCTGCTTCCAGATCAGGAGGCGGGAGAATTAGTGCCTCTTTTCCATCTGAACTTTTTTGTCTTTTAACTCTTTCTTAACTTTTAGAAGGCGAAAAATTCCTCATGGAAGGGAGGCCCCGAGTTCTCTCGCCTCCTGCTTTGGTTAACACTAAGCAGACACCAAGCCACTGTGACCTGGAATCTGGTAGCGACTATCTTGGCTTCAATTATTTAAATTTTTTTTTTTTAAATTTCGTTCTTTTTCCTGAGGAGACTGGTGAGGCTCCGCCTCCCTTGCCTCTAGTGACTGCACGTCCCTGCTCCATGGCTGTGTAGGGCTTTAAAAGTGGCAGCTTAAATCACTCCTGAAGAGCTACTGGAGCCAGAGCTCTAATAACTTCTCCTAAATTCTCCTTCATAATCTCTCCTACCACTTACCACAAATTTTAAAAAACAGAACTGCAAAATGTTTGGTGGTTGGGATTTGCTGCTTAGCAGACAGCTTTGCTCAAGATGGAGAGAAAAATTAAGGCTATGGAGATTCTTATAAGAAAATGTTCTTCAGATGGATACTTCAAAAATAAATAAAGTGGCGTATCATTTGAGGATAGGAAAGGCTGAATTGCTTAAGTAGCAACTATGAGTCTTCAGTGTGGCCTCCTACATAATAGAAAGCAAGATAGTAAATAACTGAACAGGGCAGATTGAGAATTAAAAAAAGAAGACATCACTGAAGGAGGAAAGAAGCCCTGAGAATATTTCTAACCAATAGAAGGCATGATACATAAAGACATGCATATTGTGTGTTTAGATAAACAAAGGAGATAGAGGTGCAGAAATTCTCTGTCCTCTATTGTTCATACTGCTAACAGATTTACAAGAATGCAAGAATGTGATTGATGGAAATCTGAATTCCAGTACACTTTACCGTTACTCTATTTTGGTAGCTAAAGGCCACAATAGAGCAGTGATGAAAAGCATTTAGTGCTGAGATATGTTTTGAGGAAGACATTTGAATTTTCCCTTGGTTTTTTTTTCTAAATGGAGTTTCAGCCTCTCAGTACATTTTTTGGAAGAAATTGCACTAGCAATTGTCAGGTCCATTACACACATTAAGATTTACTTTTGAATTGACCTATTCAATTGAATGAGATTTTTTTTAAATCTGAAAGCTTGATTTCACTAAAGGAAAATCATTCTTTGTGACATTTAATTTTTTCTTTGCTAAGACTACTCAAATGTAAGCTCTATAGTCAGAAATGTCCACAGGATACAATATTTCAATAAAATCACCCAAGAAGCATCAGAGTTGTATAAATTCCTCCCCTTTTTATACATCTTTGTGGCATTATAGGGTATGTACAAAAGGGGCAGAACTTGTATTGTAATACATTAACATGAAATTGCTTTTGTCATTTAACTCTTACTTATAAGGTAGCCAAAGAACAGAAACATCCCTCCAACAATATTGGTGTTATAAATAAGACAAAAAAAATTCAGAAAATGCATCTTTTCTATCACAAAATGTTTAAGATATTTGTCAAGTTAAACTAATCTGCAAAGCAGAGCTACCTGGAATATTAATAATATTTTATTATAGTCCTAACTCTCTTCAATGTATCAATCAATCATCCTGATTTAATTTCAAATGTTACTTGCCCCAGCTCTTACCAATCTAACAGTTTGAAAGCATGCAAATCTGAGTAGATAAATAAGTATCCCTCATTAAGTTTCCTGTGATTTCAGATGCCTACATACAAAGTTCCAGTCTATAGTTTGGGAACCCCTCAACTAAACCAGGTTTTGTATATAGAACTGATGCACAGACAAGCTGTTATAAAGAATTGGATTTTCCGAGAGTCTTAATTTAATGAAAGCTGAGTCTTACATTGTAAATGTTTTTCATATTACAAAGTCATCTAGTGATATTTTTGTAGCATAATCAGGTTTCTGACTCTGAATTTCTTAGTTCAGCAAATGTCAAATTCTGGGATAATTAAAAATGAAATGGATGTCAAATTGGTATTAGCTTCATTAAGATCCTCTAGACCAGTGGTCCCCAACCCCCGGTCCGCGGACCGGTGCCGGGCCGTGGAGTACCTGGCACCGGGCCGCGCAGCGCCGTCGCCGGAGGGGGGGAGCTGCACGGAAGCACAGGAGCAAGTGAGGCGAGGAGGAAGAATCCCCCGCTACTACACCACCTCCGCCCCCTCCCCGAGTCAGCCGTCCCCTCAGTGAACGCCTCCGCCTCTTTCTCCTTTCTCGCCTCAGTCGGCTCGCCTGGAAGCGAGGCGAGGAGGGGGCGGACCATGCGCTGGAAGCGGAGCCCTTGGAGGCCGCTCTCTTCTTTTTCCTGCCCGGCCTTGGCTTGTGAGAAGGAACGGCGGGAGAGGTAGAGAGAGAGAGAAAGAGAGAGAACGTCGGGCAGCCGAGGGCGGGGGGGTCTTTTGAGGGGAGATGGGGGGTGCGCGATTTTGGCACGCGTGCGCCCTCCGCGGGCATGGGTGGGGGGCTGAGAGGAGTCTAACGGTAGCGCAGGAAAGGGGAGGGTATGAGCGCCGCCTGAGGTGGTGAGGGGCAGTCGCCAGATTCAGGCCGCCGCTGCCGCTATTGCAGCGCACGGTGGAAAAGCGGCGGTCTTGCCCACCCCTTCCCTGCCTCCCGCCCACTCCAGTTGCCGCAGCCAGGGGTGGGGGCTCGGTGCCTGAAGTCTCTTGCCTCTCTTCCAAAATTTCGCCAACGGGCATCGGTGAAGCGCGCTCTTTCTCTTCCTCACAAAACACATTTCCTTTCCCCCCACGCGTAGTTATTGGCGATATGGACTCTTGGAGGCTGCGCTCCCGGGTCGCGTTTCTCCTTTTATATATGGTAGTGAAGATACCTAATACTCCCACCCCCTATTTCCCCCACGACAACCTTGTGAGGTGGGGGGGCTTAGATAGAGTGAATGGGCTTAATACTGTATTCTTTTTACATTGCTATCCTCTGGCTTATTTAATTTTGCCCTTGCTCTTTTTATCTTTGACCTTGATTAATTCAGCTGTTTATTCCTTAAAATCTACATACAAAATGGAAGGTGGGATATGATTCAGGTGTTGAATTGGGAAGGTGGATTTAAAAAGTATGTTTGTATTCCCCCATTTTCGCCCCCCCACCCCTGCGCGCGCTCAGCGGGCCACGGTAAAATTATCAAAGGCTGACTGGTCCGCGGCGATAAAAAGGTTGGGGACCACTGCTCTAGACTATCTTCAATTCCAGAAACATGTTCTGTCAGTACAGTTACAAGTCCCAGCATATCATCTTTCATTTTAACAATCCTAGTATCAATTTTATCATACAAGTCCATCTTAAGTTCTTTTATCTCCTCTTTTATCTCCTCTTTAAAATCTCTAAAAGTTTCCAAAAAAAGCTCTTTCATTAGCAAATCTCCAGCAGGGGCCATAGAGGGTGGAGGCTGCGACTTTGTGCCAGGTATTGGGGATGTACTTCTAGGAGGGGGTTTCAGACCAGGATTTAATTTTGAGTCCATTCTGAGTCTTATCTTCAAGCAATTAATCAAACTCTACTGGCCCGCTATGCAGCTACGAAAAGAGGTATTAAATCACCCCTTTATTAGCTCCGTAGGACTTTTCAGAAGGTTTCAGAAAAAAAGCATTGTAACAAAACAGCTCAGCATATTCAACGCCATTTTAGACTTCTCTATATTAAAAATATATATTAGCAAAGTTGATAAAAAAAGTCTTGTAGAATCTTGTAAAAGTGAAACTAATTAATAAAAATCTGCTGGCCGGCTATAAGGCAGAGTGATGAATCACTCCCTTCCTTTGAAGTTTTATAGCTGTTCTTTGTAAGAAGATTAAGAAGGTGAGCATTGTTATGGAGAATTCACAGTCACCATTTTAAAAGCTTTTTTAAATAGCCAAATTAACGAAGGAAGATCTTGTAAAAAAAAATGAAGCTAGGATTTAAATAAGCAAATGAAGTTCTCAGATACAGGCTCTGCTTGTATTAAAATCAAATAGTTCAAATATTGTTCTAAGTGGGAGGATCTTACTTTGGGCTGTAAAAAACAGCTGTAGATTCCGGCACAGAGATGATTCAGCCTCGGCTGGCCCCCCTCTCTTCGCAGACATAAAAGCTGCAAAGATCAAAAAGGCACTTTGCCAGCTGGATCTCTCTCCTTCCCTTCTTGCCTGAAGGATAAGGTACCTGTCAGATGTCTAGACAGATAACACGACCAGGAACTCAGGAGCAGCTCTGTTAAACTGCTACCATCAGCAAGGTCCCGCCCAGGAAGGGAGGGAAGATAGAAAATTGGAGGGGGGGTGGAAGAAAGACGTGTACGGAGAGTGGAAGAGGTATATTGGGTTTCTATTTTTTGTGCTATTGTTGACAAGAGAAATTGCTGTGATTATTGTTTAACGTTGTATGGCTCCGGCTATGCACAGTATATATGTGAGTGTATGAAAATGAAAAAATGGAAAATAAAAACCTTTTCAAGGAAAAAAAATGAAATTTATTTGAGAATTAGCAGAGAATGTGAGTTTTATCTTGCTATGTTCAAGAGAAAGAGACACTCTATGATTATTTATTATGCATTTAAGGACATTATCCTGTACTTCACTCATATCACTCAGTTAGCTGAGCTGGCTTTTCCTTAAGTCTTAAGCTTGCCTTTCTATTTGTCACTGACTACTACTTATGTGACTGGGTAAATTTGATGAAATATTCACATTAATGTTGCTCAACAACAACATCAAATGATTAAGATGCCCAGAGATACCCTGTGGTAAGATGAGAAGCCAATAAATTTTATAAACAAACAAGCAAGCAAACAAACAAACAAACAAACAAACATGTAAATAAACAACTGTTGTTTAGATCAAGAAAATAGTGTCAACCAAATATGAAAAAGCACAGTTGAAATCCACTGCTAAGTACATTGAATAATGTTTATAATTATTGGTAATATAGTGCAACAGGAATGAATAACAAACAAATTGTCAAAAGCAAAGTGAAGCAGCAGGTGAAGCTAGGCAAAATCACATCAGATACCTGATTAGCACAGGAGCCCCCCAGGGCTGAGTGCTCTCTCCACTTCTCTTCTCTCTATATACCAATGACTGCACTTCAAATGATCCATTTGTTAAACTACTGAAGTTTTCAGATAATATAACAGTGATTGGTCTCATTTGAGACAATGATGAAACCACATTCAGGTGGGAGGTTGAACAGCTAGCCTCGTGGTGCAACCTGAACAATCTGGAACTGAACACACTCAAAACCATAGAAATGGTGGTAGACTTTAGGAGAAACCCTCCCAAACTACCACCTCTTACAATACTAGACAACACAGTATCAACAGTAGAGACCTTCAAATTTCTAGGTTCTATCATATCTCAAGACTTAAAATGGACATAATCAGAACTGCAGAAAAAACAATTGCTGTCAACCTGCCTTCCACTGAGAACCTGTAACACTGCACTGCCCAAGGAGCTGCTGATACAGTTATACAGAGGAATTATTGAGTCTGTCATCTGTACCTCTGTAACTGTCTGGTTTGGTTTTGCAACCCAACAAGATAGACACAGACTTCAAAGGATAATCAGAACTGCAGAAAAAACAATTGCTGTCAACCTGCCTTCTATTGAGAACCTGTAACACTGCATGAGTCAAAAAGAGGGCCATGAAAATATTTACAGACCCCTCGCATCCTGGACATAAATTGTTTCAACTTCTGAAAGTTGAAACAGTATACATATTGGAACAGATTGAAAAATGCACATTGTTGACCAAATACCATGAAAAAAGGATCATATGTTCTCAAATCTGAACTGAACTCTTAGCTAATCCCAACAATGTTTTTATACATTTCAGGGTCTTCCTTACGTCATCTTTAAATACTTGTTATGCTTAGTTTAACATTTTCCTTTTTTCCCCTTTTGATCTGTAAAAAGCTTTCTGGCCAAGGGGCACTTTATCATTCATAGTCCCACATTTCTGGACATTATTGCTTTAATGATTTTGCTTTGCTGCACAGAAATAGTCTTAACTTAACAGTGTGCAATGGCAGCCAAAAAAGCCAATGCAATCCTAAACTGCATTAACAGAGGGATACAATCAAGATCAAGTGAGATACTAATAAATCTCTATAGAGATCTATATAGAGATCTCTATAAAGCCCTAGTAAGACCACACATAGAATACTGCACTAGTTTATACCACACTATAAAAAAGATGTTGAGACTCTAGAAAGAGTGCAGAGAAAAGCAACCAAGATGATTAGATTCAGATTCAGATTCAGATTTAATTTATTTGTATGCTGCCCTTCTCCGGGAGGGACTCAGGGCGGCGAACAACTCAAAAGGGGAAAGGGAATACAAACACAATACATATAATTAAAATACACAAGAGTCATATGGCCATACAAGTCGAGAGGGGAGGGGAACTCATCAACCCCAGGCCTGCCGGCACAGCCAGGTTTTGACGGCTTTCCAGAAGGCCTGGAGAGGGGTGAGGGTCCGAATCTCCGTGGGGAGTTCATTCCAAAGGGCCGGAGCTGCAACAGAGAAGGCCCTCCCCCGGGTAGTAGCCAGATGGCATTGGCTGGTAGACGGAACCCGGAGGAGGCCGACCCTGTGCGATCTAATGGGTCTTTGGGAGGTAATTGGCAGAAGGCGGTCTCTCAAGTACCCAGGTCCAATACCATGAAGGGCTTTATAAGTTACGACTAGCACTTTGAAGCGTATCCGGAGACCGATCGGTAACCAGTGCAGCTCGCGGAGGATAGGTGTAACGTGGGTGTACCGAGGTGCACCCACAATCGCTCGGGCGGCTGCATTCTGGATGAGTTGTAGTCTCCGAATATTCTTCAAAGGCTTCCCCATGTAGAGCACATTGCAGTAGTCCAGTCTTGAGGTCACGAGGGCATGAGTGACTGTCGCGAGTGCCTCCCGGTTCAGGTAGGGGCGTAACTGGTGCACCAGGCAAATGCCCCCCTGGTCACAGCCGACAGGTGATGTTCTAAGGTCAGCTGTGGGTCCAGGAGGACTCCCAAGTTGTGCGCCCTGTCTGAGGGGCGCAAATTTTCACCCCCCAGCCTGAGTGATGGAATACTGGCCAAATTCTTGGGAGGGAAACACAACAGCCACTCGGTCTTGTCTGGATTGAGTACAAGCTTGTTAACTCCCATCCAGACCCTGACAGCCTCCAGGCACTGGCACATCATGTCAACCGCTTCACTGAGTTGGCACGGGGCGGACAGATACAACTGAGTATCATCCGCATATTGATGGTATTTTATCCCGTGCCGTCGAATGATCTCACCCAGTGGCTTCATGTAGATATTGAACAGAAGGGGGGATAGGACTGAACCCTGAGGGACCCCATATTTCAGGGGCCTAGGGGTCGACCTCTCTCCTCCAACTAACACCGACTGCGACCTGTCCGAGAGGTAGGAGGAGAACCACCGAAAAACGGTGCCGCCCACTCCCACCTCTCGTAACCGTCACAGAAGGATACCATGGTCGATGGTATCGAAGGCTGCTGAGAGGTCAAGGAGCACTAGGATGGAGGAATAACCTCCGTCCCTGGCTCTCCAGAGATCATCGGTCAGTGCAACCAAAGTGGTTTCCGTGCTGTAGCCAGCCTGAATCCCGACTGAAAGGCGTCCAGATAATCGGTTTCCTCCAAGGACCATCGGAGTTGAGAGGCTACCACTTTCTCAACAACCTTCCCAATGAAAGGGAGGTTGGAGACTGGCCGGTAGTTGTTCAAACTAGCTGGGTCCAACGACGGCTTCTTCAGGAGGGGTCTCACCACCACCATCTTCAGTGCCGGTGGGAAGAAGCCCTCCCGAAGGGAAGCATTCACCATCGCCCGGATCCAGCTCCGCGTCACCTCCTTGCTGTTTGCGACCAGCCAGGAGGGACACGGGTCCAGTACACAAGTGGCAGTACTCACTGCTCTGATGGCCTTGTCCACATCATCAGGAGCAACAGGTTGAAAGTCAGTCCAGAGATGTTGTTCAAGACCTTCCCCCGGTACCCCGGCTGGCTCTGCGCAATTGGAGTCCAGGTCCATCCGAAGCCGAGCAACTTTGTCCGCGAGGAACTGGACATATTCCTCTGCTCTACCTTGTAAGGGGTTATCCGCAACCCTCGTACTTAGGAGGAAGCGGGTCACCCTAAACAAGGCGGCAGGGCGTGACTCAGCGGACGCTATCAGAGCGGCAATGTGATTGTTCTTAGCTGTCCGTATTGCCGATAGATATGCTCCGATGCAGGTTTTCAAAAGTGCTCGGTCTGACTCGGATTTACTGGTCCTCCAGTGGCGCTCTTGGCGTCTCTTTTGGCGCTTCATCTCCCGGAGGTCCTCGGTAAACCAAGGGGCCCTCCTGGATCTACTGCTGCGGATCGGCCGTAAAGGCGCAATCCGGTGGAGAGCCTCAGATGCTACTGAGTTCCAAGTAGCAACTAAGGTCTCCACCGGACTGTGGGCGAGAGTATCAGGCATAACGCCAAGCGCCGTCTGGAAACCCTGAGGATCCATAAGACGCCTGGGGTGGAACCACCTAATCGGTTCCTCCTCCCTACAGCGGGGGATTGGTCTCCGAAAGTCAAGCCTCAGTAGGAAGTGGTCTGACCATGACAGGGGCAAGATCTCACTACCCCTCAAACCAAGATCACAACTCCACTGCTCCGAGAGAAATACGAGGTCGAGTGTGTTACCCGCTGAGTGAGTCGGACCCTGGATTACTTGGGTCAAGCCCATGGCTGTCATGGAAGCCATGAACTCCTGTGCTCCATCAGAGTGTTCACCGAGCGAAGGCAAGTTGAAGTCCCCCAGTATCATAAGTCTGGGGAACTCAACTGCCAGCTCGGCTACTGACTCGAGGAGCAAGGGGAGGGCTGTTATCACGCTGTTGGGAGGCAAGTACGTCAACAACAAGCCCACTTGACCTGCAAGGTCCATCTTCACCAGCAAGGACTCACACCCGACAAGCTCTGGAGCAGGGATCCTACAAGGAACTAAAGACTGTCGGATAACAATGGCCACTTCTCTGCCCCTTCTCTGGGATCGCGGTTGATGAAGCACCTGAAAACCCTCTGGGCACATTTCTGTCAGGGGGACTCCTCCCTCCGGGCCCAGCCAGGTTTCAGTAATACATGCCAGATCTGCCCCCTCGTCTGTAATTAGGTCCTGGATGAGGGGAGCTTTATGAACCACAGATCTGGCATTTAGCAACAGCAACCTGAGACCAGGGTCCTGACTACTCACGCCATCTGGCCTTGGAGTGGAACTCACAGGGCCGGAAGGGGGGATCCCTCTAATATAGAGAACCCTCCTTCCCCGGTAATGGCTTGCCCTGAAGTTCCCGCCATATCTGCCCCTCCCCATTATGACCCCTATGTTCTGGCCCACTCCCGCATCTGTGGTCCCTTCACCCACTCCCCCAGCTGCCGGATTCATTGGCAGGCCCTTCGACGGACACAACCGAGGGCCGGAACCAGGCCCGGGACCCCCTAGCACTTCTGCCAAAGCACTCAGTGCAGGAGGTCCCGGCTAAACTCCCAGCCCGCCAGACAAACCCATACATACAGCCAATCACTCCCCCACAATACAAGTTAAAAACAGAAACAGCAATATAATAATAAAAGTGGGACATTCAATCAGTTACAGTCATACCATGCACTCCCCATACACATAAAATATAAAACTTGAATAAAATTTACCAATATATAAAAATTAAGATTATGATTATGAGCCTGCGCAGTCCAGCCAATTGAATAGTCCAAGGAGGCCGGGGGATAGCGTCCAAGCCTCCCGAAGAACAGATATCCAAAGTCCAAAGATAGTGGGGCATAGAATAGTAGTTCCAGAGCGAAACCAGGCAGGCCTGAAAGTCAAGTGGGCTGCGGGTAATAAAAAGTAATGGCGAAAGTTGTAGGGCCAGCTGCAGGAGACGGCAGCCAGCAGCACCCCCTCCCATCGGGGGCAAAGAACACCCGGGAGCCAGGGATAGCCCCACGGTAAAAGGGGGGGAAACCCCACTCCCAGCTGTACCGTGACACTACCCATGGAAGCAGCCCATCAGTAGGCCATCAGGCTAGCGACCCCACCCCCTCCCCCTCCCTCACCCTAATCCTAACCTTATCCTAGCTCTTTTTTAAACTAACCCACCCTAAAGTCTAACCTAACCCTACCCTGTCCCTAGCCTGACCCTACAACGGCAGAAACAGCAGAGGAGGCGTCAGGCAATCCCGGGGGGGGGGATCGCCCCCTCCAGCAGTCACTTCCACGGCAGCCAGACGGTTTTCAGCCTGCTCTTCCGGGTTCCAACAGGTGTCTTCGGCCCCGGTGGTCGGGGGAGCCACTGCCCGCCTCTCACCACAGGTGGCCCAACAAGGTTTGCAAGATCATAAAGCCCACAAACTCCACCGCATCCAGAAACAATAGCGTTATCAAACGGCCACAACGTTCTCAAGTGGCCACAATAGTTCTAGCAGTTCTCAGCAGCTCACACAGAAGGCTCACACAGAAGGCTTAGTTCTCAGCAGCTCACATGGAAAGGCTTCAGCACTCCTAACGGCCACGGCGCTCTCAGGTAGCCACGATGGTTGTAGCAGTCAAAGGAGAGAAATCAACAGAGGGGACCCCTCCCAGCAGCTGGGCTATAATGATCTTTCAGGCGCCGCTCACATCAATCGCGCCGCTCCCAGCTGGTCTTAGAGTCCCAGTGAGCAAATGGCACCTCCGGCAGATCTCCCAGTCAGCTGAGCGTTTTCAACGTCTTTGGCATCTTTAACGCCTTCAAACACAACAGTTCAAAAGCAATATCACCTCACACGCCCCAAGCACCCCGAGCACTCTCCATCTTAAGCTCCGAGCGCTCTCCACCTTAAAAAGCAGGGAACATTGCTTCTCTTCGTCCGTGCGAGGGGGGGGGGAAGAAGACGCCCAGTAAGCCAAGGTCGTTCACAAACATCTGAGAACGCTGAAAACCGGAGCGCTGAAGTCTGTTCCAGAGCCCCCGACCAAGCCTCCGGGTAACGCTTGACAAATTCATTTACCACCCCAGGCTCAGCTCAAGCTCCTCTCTTAGCCCCCTCACTGTTTAAGTCTGGCAAACAGTGGGGGAGTTCAATTCGGGACAGTTTGAAGCTCTTCTCAGCCAGAGTGAAAAGCTCAGGCAGCCATCTTCCCAGCGCAGGTGATTAAGGGACTGGAGGCTATACATACAATGAATGGTTGCAGGAACTGGGCAAGGCTAGTCTAGTGAAGAGAAGGAACAGGGGAGACATGCTAGCAGTGTTCCAATATTTGAGGGACTGCTACAGAGAAGAAGGGGTCAAGCTATTTTACAAGGCATCCGGAAGACAGACAAGGAATAATGGATGGAAACTGATCAAGGAAAGATTCAACCTAGAAATAAAGAGGAATTTTCTGACATTGATTTCTGTTAGCAATCAACCAATGGAACAGCTTGCCTTCAGAAGTTGTGGAAGCTTCATCATTGGAGCATTTCAAAAAGAGATTGGACTGCCATTTGTGAGAAATGGTGTAGAGTCTCTTGCTAGATGACCAACAAGGTCCCTTCCAACTCTGTAATCATCTGTAATCTGTAACTTTCATGAACATGTCTAGTTATTCACTGCCTTCTTCATTATTTCTCTAGTACATGTTAATTTCTAATTTACTTCTCTAGTATATTATGTTTTTGTATTCTTGAGACCAAGAAAAACAAAATGTCTACTGCCTTTTCTTATTACCATATATACTCAAGTATAAGCCGAGTTTTTCAGCCCACTTTTTGGGCTTATACTCGAGTCAGTGAAAAATTTGCCCAAAATGGAGGAGAAAAAGGGGCAGGGCCATGCCGCTGGGTGACACTCGTGAATGGCCCGGCACCCCTGTGAGTTTCCCCTCCCTCTGTGTCAGTTTGCCGCGCAGCGCGCACCGCACCAACCCCACTCCTCACGTTCTAATGTAATGCAGGGCTGTCTTACGATTCCCCTTCCTCCCCCTCCTGCCGCTCTGCAACGATGTCCCACCTCCTCCTTGTTATGGCAAGCAGCCACATAGCGATGTCCCACCTCCTCTGGTACAGTGATCCAATGATAGGAATCACTGTGCCATGTGTCATAGGAGGCGGGACATCGCTCCCGCGGCTGCACGGGACATCATCATCACAGCAGGACATCAGCATCATGAGGTGAGTGAAGTATTTCATTGAATACACCGGTATTGTGTGATAATAATTTGTTATCCAGAGCAAATTTTTACAATGGCTACTGTATATTTAATGGGCACAGGCAGGCTGTATATGTTATTTATTTTTGAAATTTACCAGTAGCTGCTGCATTTCCCACCCTAGGCTTATACTCGAGTCATAACTTTTCCAGTTTTTTGTTGTAAAATTAGGTGCCTCGGCTTATATTCGGGCTGGCCTATACTCGAGTATATACGGTAACTTTAAAGTATATGTTCCCAAATCATGATGGTCAATATTATCGTTGCCTTATTAATATTTAATATTCACTGAGATTTTTCAGGTTCCATTCTTACTTTATAATGAGCGCTTCTAAACCTACTGTTCCTTCAGCTAAGAAAGTGAAAAAGTATATCTGGATATCTGTTAGTATTTCAACCTTTGATTTTGATTTCTGCTGTCATTTCTTCCAAGGCTGCCATTCTTATATTTGTTATACCAGTTAAACATACAGAGGAACTACATGCCTTGCTGCAGTCAATAAAACAAGAGAAACACCCTCTTTAAACGATCTTGCTCTCTCCATTATGTTAGCTGTATTTCAAAGTCAGAATTTTTCACTGAGGTTAAAAAAGCACTGAAACACATCTTGTGCAGTGTTTAGGTCGGAATGTTTCATTTCCATGTGTTTTGCGTACCTCTAAAATTTGAGTAATCAAATAACAAAGCTCTTCCAGCTTTAACGTTTAGACAGAAAAGGACATTTTGGCACATGCAGGCCCTACCACAAATTGTCTCTTCTATGCAATTATTCAAAAAACAAGAGGTCTGACCGCTTTTGATTCTCCGTCTGTCTGTCTGTCTGTCTGTCTGTGTGTATACCTTCTAGTCTGTTTTTGATTCCTGGCAACTGCCTAGATTAGGTTTTTTTGGGGGGCGGGGGGGCAAGATTTTGAGATAGTTTTCCACTGTCTGCTTCCTAAGGCTGAAAAAGAATGACTTGCCCAAAGTCACCCATTCGGTTTTGTGCCTAAGGCAGGACTAGAACTCACTGTTTCTCAGTTTCTAGCCTGATGCCTTAACTGCTATATCAAACCGGCTCTCACCTTTTGATTCTAGCCAACAGTTGAAGGGATGTTGAATAAAAGGGATACAGATAAAGGAATACGGATTTTTTTTGCAAATAGGTTCTCTGCTGCTTTCCAAAGACTGATGCTGAGTAAATTAAAAAGTCAGTTGTTTAAAATTCTGATGAATGTTCTTATTTTCCATTCCAGAACAACAGAACTTCCATATGCAATGAAAGAAAATTCAAAGAAGCATCTGCTGATTTGTTATGACTTTTTTTTTTATGGGTGGGGGAAATCTTTGGCTTTCCTGTAGCACTCGCCTATTGTTTTAGGTTAATTTCTTATTTTGGTAAATAACCATTGCTATCAGAAGGGCTGTTTATGAAGCCATGGATTTTGGGAACTAACAACTAATGTGGAGCTGGGTGCTCCAAATCAAACTGTGATATATTTGAAGAAATTTGCAGTCATTCTATGTAAATTATCTGTCTGCCTCTCTAACATTGAACAGGGTTTGGCAACCTTTGATGTAGCATATTTGTCTTATTTTTAGTGCATAGAGAGATAGAAAAAGAAAGAATACAAGAGAACTTGTCAGTATGGTGGCATGCTTTCCATTCTGTAAATGTGATTAGTATTTACTATTTTGCTGCTTGAAATGGGATAATTCAGTAATATCACAAGCATTTGAATGTATCTATCAAAATATTTGCTTAAAAACAAAGACATACTGCTTTGAATCCTGCAAAATATGACTAAGCTTTGCTAATTTTGAGTATGTTAATTTGTTTTTTTTATTAACTTTGTCTATCTTGCTCATAAAATAAACATCCAAAATTTTACCTGCTCCACATTTTTCTTAAAGTCCAAGCTATATTCCTGTACAATATTGTCACCTAAAAAGGTTGGTTAACAAGTGAAGATCGATCCACTTTAGCCTCTTTTGTGAACTGAACCCAGCTCACTTTCTGAGTTTTAAATCCTTTTCTTTGTTTTAAATACTAAATCGAACTGTTTTCGATTTAAATTTCAAAGTTTCATGAAACAAGATGGTAAGTGACTATTTTTAGCTTAGGGCTATATGAACAGCTACATTATTATATTATATTATATTATATTATATTATATTATATTATATTATATTATATTAGTATAGTATAGTATAGTATAGTATAGTATAGTATAGTATAGTATAGTATAGTATAGTATAGTATTATATTATATTATATTATATTATATTATATTATATTATATTTTAGTGCATAATCGCACTAGCATGCTTACCATCCCTGTCCTATTGTCCAATTTATATGTACTCTTTTTATGTGTTTATGACTATGCTTTGCTTTTTTATATCCATTTATTTGTGCCATTTTTTCATGTGTTTTCAAATTTGTTTCCTTGTACTTGTTGACAAATAAAAATAAATAAATAAATAAATAAATAAATAAATATTCAGAAACATTAGAACGGCAGCCTACGTGGGACCATTCTTCTATGGAACTTGTCATACTTGAAGTGGAAGTGGAGAATCAGTGCACCAGGAAGTAAAACAGAAACATCTAACTGCTGGAAGTCTAACCTGAAAATACAACCTGAACTTTATAAGGACAGAATCAATGAGACTATGTTTATATAAACAGCATTGCATATGGGTTAATATTTATATTGCTGGATTTTGAAAAAGAGTTATTCATGGGTAGGAGTTTTTAAGATATTATTGGATAGACAGCATATATATATGTGTGTGTATGTTTTGGTGTATTCGGGTTTTTTCCCATGTAAGATTGAGAGTATCTTGGCGACGTTTCGACGAGGTCTCACTTGTCATGAAGCTGAAGGCACCAGGCTGAAGATGATGAATGGGACCTTGTCGAAACGTCACCAAGATACTCTCAATCTTACACAGGAAAAGACCCAAATACACTAAAACAAATGAGCCCCACCAACCATCCAGGCCATTACAACACGAAACAACAATAGACACATAGCCAGCACCAATCAGCACCAATTGACCAATCATGATACAACCACACAAACAATCATTCCACTTACTGAAACAAAACCAGTCCTCCACACCCACCCACCAAGATTTATAGAAAGGCGGCAGCTCTGATCACACTTTAAGCCCCAAACCCCAGCCTGAAGATGGCAAGTGAGACCTCAATGAAATGTTGCCAAGACAATCTCAATCTTACATGGGAAAAGACCCGAATACAACAAGACCAGCATACCTACACCTGTGAAAATCTACGAAAACAAATATCCTACCTCTGCAGGGAGTGAACCTTCCTGCTCACCAGATCCTATGAGAAACTTGAAGTCCAAAGAGCCACCATCTTATGTGACCTCACATTCCTATGCAACTGCCAAGACAAAAGTCTGATCCCTACATGCTTCCAACTAAAATTCCATTCAAAAACCTCAGCCACCGAAAGGATCCTAAAAAGAACTGAATTAGTCCTAATCAGAAACGAACTCCACAGGAAAAGATTCCTACTAAACCAAACCAACCGAGACCTACTCACTCTTCACCTCAAACTCAGCAACAAAATCCACCCAGCACTCTGGGACAAATCCAAACAACTAGCTCTCTGGAGAGCTGAAACAGAAACCTCCTACAAGACATACCAACAAACTCCACAGACTAGAAAAACAACAGACCAACCCCCCTCCATAGCAACTCATGAAACAAACAGTATACAACATATCAGACTTAACCCTCACCACAGTTGAAATCAATGTCCTTTCCAGAGGATTCAACTTTGCAGTCGCCCCTAAAGGCATCCCAATTGAAGACATTATATGTGGAGTTGAAGCTACACTCACCAAAATCAACCCAGATGAAACCAACAAAATCAGACTTGCAGTCACCAACATCCTTTGCTCCAGTAATCCACCCAGAAGCAACTTACAGCAACAAGAAGAAATAGCACTCACCAACCTGAGGAAAGACAACAACATAATCATTCTCCCAGCAGACAACGGTAATGCACAGTGGTGATGAACACGTCTGACTACGAAGCCAAACTATCCAACCTACTCCAAGACCCCACTTACAAACCTCTAAACACAGACCCCACCACCTACCTGGAAAAAACCACCAAATCCAAAATAAAAGCCTCTCCCATCAGTAAAGAGATCGAGCAAAGAATCATCCCCAGACAGAAATCTCCCAGATGCCCCAAACTCTATGGCCTCCCCAAGATACACAAAGAAGGAACACCACTCAGACCTATAGTCAGCTCCATAGGCTCACCTCTACAGAATCTTGCCAAATTCCTTGCCAAACAACTCCAACCCTATGCAGAATCCATCACCTCACACATACAAAACTCACTTCATTTCATAGAAACAATAAAGAAACAAAACCTACAACCCAGCGACCTACTTGTGAGTTTCAATGTCATATCCCTCTTCACCCAAGTGCCTATAAAAGAAGCCTTGACAGTTATCCAGAACAAACACAACCCCTACCTACACCCAAGACAGGGACATGCAGTCAGGGGATGCAGAGCCTCACCACTGTCATCATGAAAAGAAAAAAATGTAAAAGGAAAAAGGCAAGAGCTGAGGTCAGACTGAGCTATTTGCTGCCAGAGTCACCGTGGATGACTCTGCTTAGTGCTTAACTATTTAAAAAAGTCTCTAAAAAGTGCCCTCTACAGGAGGCAGCAGGAGAACGACATGCCTCATCTAGTCTGGCATTTTATGATCACTCAAGCAGAGTTAAGCAAGGGTTAAAAGCCGAAAAATTCCTGATGTAGATGAGGCACGTAGTTCTCTTGCCTCCTCCTGTAGAGGGTGCTTTTTAGAGGCTTTTTAAAACAATTATGCACTAAGCAGAGTCATTCACGGTGACTTTGACAGCAACTAGCTCAGCCTGACCTCAGCTCTTGCCTTTTTCCTTTTACATTTTTTTCTTTTCATGATGGCAGGCAAGAGCAGAGTTGAAATCCTCTCTGAAACAGCTGGAGAAGGTACGTGTGGGTCAGAGGGAGGGGGAGGAATTCAAACTTCATCCTCCTGATGCAACTTGGTGTGTGTATGTGTGTATGTATTTGAGAGAGTGGGGAGGGAGCATACTGAGACAATTCTTTAGTTTATGCACTATGTAATACTCTAATACTATGTCTTTGGGTCTTCTGAAATTTTAATTATCCAATCATAAGCAAAAACAATGTTTTCAGTAGAATGAATTTCCACTTTGTGTGTGTGTGTGTTACACCAGGATTCAGAAAATTTAGGTTTTCCTCCTCAGCCCATATAAGCAATACCACTAGCAGCATTTTGGCTGGCAGGTGTAAGTAGAAGTGGAAATTCATTCTACTGAAAACATTGTTTTTGCTTATGATTGGATAATTAAAATTTGTGTGTGTGTGTGTGTGTGTGTGTTTGAGAGAGGGGGGAGGGAGGGAGAGAGGGAAGAAGAAGGGGAAGGGAGAAGAAAAAGAAAAAGAAAGAAGGAAACTTATTTAGCAAAGGAGAAAAACAAATGCTGTTGCTTTAAATTGGAACTGAGCATGCCTGGCTGTGGAATTCTAGGAGTTGAAGCCCATAAGTCTAAAAAAATTGCTGCCTCACCAGCCATAAACCTCACTGCACGTCACTGACCCAAGATAGGAAAAGTCTTGCTGCATATGGAAAAGGACTCTCCAGCTTTGCTCATTTGAATCCACATCATGTCTGATGGAAATGGAGATTGCTCTAAGAAAATGCTGCCTCTGCAATAATTCACAAATAATAAATATATCTTTGTTACTAATCAAATTTGGAAGACCTCTTTATATAGGAGTAGGGAGAAGATTTGCATTCTCAAGTTGGCATTATTTAGAAAAACCTTCCCTGCTTAAGATTGATGTAGTTTCTTTTGCATTGAAAAGATTGTATTTATATACAGAACTGTACAAAATCCTGCTCACCTTCCCTTATGAAAAAAGATAATCAATTTAGTTGTGGACTCTGAAATTCTCTTTCTTTTTCTTCCTTTATCTCTCCCTACACCTCAGAGAAGGGAAAGGGTGTATAGGCCTTCCAGCACTGCAAAGAACGTGCCAATGTCTCAGAAAACTGGAAAATAACCCAGAACCAAATGAAACAATTATTAGAAGGGTTAAGTGGATACAATTATTGAATGTGGCATTCTCATTCCTTTTCCACTTGTATTACTTGCATTCTAGCCTGAGAGGGAAGCAATTATTAGAAACTTTTTAAAAAATTCTAACAACTAGCCAAGAAAAAAAAATCTGCCTTGAAGGAAGTAATTGTAAGGAAGGAAGTAAACCCAGGATATTAAAGAAATGGCAGCTATTTCCTTTAAAGAGTTTTACAGAAGAAGAGGTGAAAGGAAGGAAAGAAAAAGAACACTTCAGAAGAATACTTTCCTAATTATTTATTTTTTGCTACCAATAAGCTAAATAAACACTTTGCTCAGTTAGTGGCCTCAAACATTTTAGCATGCTACTTAACTGACTTCATCATGAAATTAATTTCTTAGCACAGACATCTAGTGAACAGTCAGAATCTATTTTTCAGTGGCGCTTCACATGAGCTTACATATTTACCATGAGATTTGAAAGAGAGCTGTTCCAGCCATTTTTTTTGCTTGTCTTATATGTGTCTGTGACACTGAAATATAACATTTGATACTTGCAGTAGATTGGACCACATTTTAAGAGCTTGTAAAAATAGGATTTGTAGCAATGGATTTTATTTGGCCTCTTACTTCTCTCACGCATACAGATTAACACCCAAAGTTATAAATAGATTTGAGAGATGATGGGAATGATAGACTGGTATATGATGAAGAAGATTATAATTCCCCTTAAATTGGTCAGGGTGCTTCTGTGAGATCTATGCTTCATTTCTGATTTTCAACAGACAACATCAACAGCTTGCATCAGAAATTAAGTAAGCACTTATTTGATTTTAAATTCAAATGATATTCCATAATTCTGAATTAAATTATGAATTAAAAAGCCACCCTTTTTTGTATAGAACTAGATAGAGTAGTATAGCAATTTGTAACTTTACGGTTGTCTTAATCTAATCATTCAATATTTTTTCTTCTTCCCTATTTTATGACCCTGTAATTTTTGTCCCAATTTAAAACAGTGAATGCTAATTCATTTTATTTACCATATAGTGTTGCCTATAAACTCACAATGCAATCACTTGCTATACAAATATACACATACAATGGTCTATAACAGGGGTGTCAAACTCAATTTCATTGAGGGACGCATCAGGGTTGTGTTTGACCTTGGAGGGGGGGCAGGGAGGCATGGCCAACTGAACACCATTCATGTCTGTGGTGGCCCCAGCACTCTGCCAGCGAAAAGAGGCTCTTGAGCTCCATTTTCAGCTGCCACAGCCACCAGTGAATACGGAGTTCGGGAGGGCCAAGGATTGCAGGAGGCTGTGGCAGCTGAAAATGGAGCTCGAGAGCCTGTTTTTGCTGGCAGAAGCACTGCAGGCCACTCTGCTGTTTCTAGGGCAGTCCCATAGGCAAGATCTATGTACCCCACAGATCTGGCCCCCAGGACCTTGAGTTTGACAACCCTGATCTATAATGTTAAAGAATTAAATAACTGAGTTATGTATTACCAAAAATATATAACTATTCTATGTGTTAAGTTACTCACTCTACAAATGATGAAATTTGGCACTTTTGAGAAATTAGATGTGTAAATCTCTTAAGAACAGCTTGAGTAAACAGAAAGGACAGCAACACAAAAAGAAAAAACTATCTTTAGATTGAAACAGCTGGATATTGATTCCAGGATATTCATTGTTTTATTATCTGTACAGCAACAGCTATTCCTTACAATCAGAGGTGGGTTGCTAATTTTTTTTACTACCGGTTTGGATGTGCTCCTGTGTGTGCTTGTGCATGTGTGCACAAAAGCTTTTGAGCATGCGCAGAAGTATCCAGGTGGGTGGGCGGAGTCTCCCACCGCTGCTACTACCAGTTCAGCCGATCCGGCAGCAACCCACCTCTGCTTACATCCCTACATAATCTTGTAGAAAATAAGAGTCCACCAAGCCTTGTTAACAGGATGTTGGTTCTACAGATCATATAGAAATATTAAATAACACCAAATCAAATTAATATAAAACAATAGAAGAGATGTTAAAAATTATTTTTCAGAAATCTGAAAAAAATCTAAGGGTTAGAGGTTCTAAACTGGGCAATTTTTTGCAGTAAGAAACTGATATTTATTTGTTTCTTGAGGAAATGTGACAGTCAAAAATAATATACTACTACTGTTAAAACAGCAATTTAGGCAGAAATCTCAAAGGGTGTTTCATACTTTCAAGCCAATTTTAAAAGCCTAGTTTATTCTACTGCAAATATAAAGGTTGATTATACATTTTATTGATAGTGAAAGATAGCTACCTATTTATTACAGATGTATAAGTCCATTGGTTGCATATACATTTAGTATATAAATTTAATATCTAAAGAAAGAATTCTATTCTATATGCATATATTAAAATGTGTGTAAAATATTACTGCAGTATTCCATTCAGTTATCTGGGGTATTAAAAAATAAATGCATTTTATATTAACATTTTTTCCAAACTAGAATTTGGCTGTTTGTGTAGATTGAAAGCAAATTTCTTAATATAAAAATGACAACGGTTTGATTTCTTCAGGGAATATTCATCTTTAATGAAGCTATATATTCTTTTTTTTAAAAAAAAACAGAAATTATTTTGCACAAAAACTTATAATAAAATTTCAACAGAACTTTCATAGGTTAGAAACAGATAAATATTTTTTAATGTTTAATGTTAATGTTTTAATAATGGATCTTATTATTTCAAAAATAGAATATAGATGAATCAGAATATATAGCTTTTAACAACATTTACTGTTATTGGTGTTTATTTTGTAAGCAGGATACATTTAGAAGCATTGAGTTTAATAATGGGAAGATCATTGTTTATCAGCATTTGTGATTAATATATAAATGGAGATGCATTTTTTCACTTAATGTTTTGCAATACTGGAAATACAACCTTGTAGTTCAGATGAATGGTTTTGAATAAGTCATTATGTTAAAACATATTCAATTATGGATAGAAATTCTTTGTGAAAATGGGAAATAGTGGAAATAGTTGATCTCGATGCCATTGTTAATTATTCAATATGGCCAAACAAAGCAGTTCATTTTCTTCATTTTCTAAGAAGGCTTTTGGGAGCCAAGTGCTCCCTTGCAAAAAATATTTATGTTGAAGGATACTGCTTTCCAGCTTTTTTTAATGTAGGAATTCAATAAATAACTCTTTCGTGTCTACGGGTTTCACATTGGGGATTCCAGTGTAAAACAAAAACAGTGGTTTACAAAGAGCACTGAAAAAGTGACTTAAGACAGCTGTTAAAACTTATGAGCGTTGCAGCATCCCCATGGTCATGTGATCAAAAGTCATGTGATCAAGATGCTTGGCAATGGACTCATATTTATGACAATTGCAATGTTCCAGGTCATATGATCACCTTTTGCAATCTTCTGATAAGCAAAGTCAATAGGAAATCCAGATTCACTTAACAGTCATGTTATTAATTTAGCAAATACTATGAGTCACTTAACAACTGTGGCAAGAAAGGTCATAAAATGGGGCAAAACTCACTTAACAAATGTTTCTCTTAGCTACAGAAATTTTGCACTGTATTGTGGTCGTACATCGAGGACTACATGTAGCCCAAATCTGTGGATACTTTATTAAACATGAAAAAACTCTTTAAATCAGAGGTTCTCAAACTCTGGATCAGACTTTGTAGGGAAAAATCAACAAATTTAAGGGGATGCAAATTAAGTTAGCCTTGTACATAAAAAACTCATCTTGTGTGAAAATTGGCTCCATACTTTCCTGATTCTGGAATGGTCACATGAAATGATTCCTCTTTTTAAAGAATAACAGCACCATATGGTGTTTTATTTGGCAAGGATATATTATATTCTTGCAAAATAAAAGGAATATTCTTCCATCATAAAAGGAAGATCATTTCCCCCTGATCTGGATTTAGGGTTCAGCATGTTGGAGAATGCACCTATTTTTGCAAATCAATTGGGCTGAAGAGGAATTGATAGAAAGTGATTGCTGATTTTAAGACATGGCTCTGTGTCTTAGGGAAGAGATCTGGTTGGGAGCGATATTCTCTCTCTCATTCTCTCTCTCTCTCTCTCTCTCTCTCTCTCTCTCTCTCTCTGTTTCTCTCCCTCTCTCTTTCTCCCTCCCACCCTCCCCCTCTCCCTCTCTTGCTGTCTCTGTCTCTCTGTCTCTGTCTTTCTTTCTCCGTCTCTCTCTGTCTTTGTCTCTGTCTCTGTCTCTCTGTCTCTCTCTGTCTCTGTCTCTATATTTCTCTTTCTCCGTCTCTCTGTCTCTCTGTCTCTGTCTCTCTCTCTGTCTTTCTCTTTCTCCATCTCTCTCTGTCTCTCTGTCTCTGTCTCTGTCTCTCTCTGTCTCTATCTCTGTCTTTCTCTTTCTCCATCTCTCTCTCTGTCTCTCTGTCTCTCTGTCTCTCTGTCTCTCTCTCTGTCTCTCTGTCTCTGTCTCTTTCTGTTTCTATCTTTCTCTTTCTCCGTCTCTCTCTCTCTCTGTCTTTCTCTTTCTCCATATCTCTCTCTCTGTCTCTCTGTCTCTGTCTCTGTCTCTCTCTCTCTGTCTCTGTCTCTCTCCCACTCTCTCTGTCTCTCTCTCTCTCTCTCTTGAACTTTGTTGTGCACAGAAGAAAAATGAAGGTGTCTTCATAAAAACAGAAAGAATTGAGGGGGGGGAGCAGTGATGTGCACTAAAGGACAAAAACTACTGGCAGAGTGTTGGCTCCCTACAGATCCTGAAACATGCTTTACTTGTGGCCATGACAAGGCAGTGGCACGATTAGAGTGGGTGAACATAACCTATCATCCAACTCTAAACCAGTCAGAAAGGCAAATAAACCAAATTCTGAGGCTCAGTCTAAAGGTCAAGTACAGTATAGTACAGGTGAGCACCGAAAAAAGAGTTAATATTAATAAAGAGCACTGTTAAAGAATCAATCAAGTGTGGGTTTTTTTCCTTTTTAAGCAAGAACCTCTGAGCATCAAATGAATACCTGCAGAGGAAAAAAAATCAGTGGCCAAGGTGCAAAATATGTGACTATAATATGTGGATTATTTTACTCGCTGACTTTAAAGCAGGTCAGAAGCAATAGCTCATTTTCAATAGCTTGCTAGCTGTATTTTCCAGATAAGGTTAAATGTATGCATGTACTTATGCCTATGTATATCATCATGGCATTAGAAAGTTTCTGTGGTGTTTCTTTCCACCAATAATGCTATTGTCATCCATTCTGAATTGCTTTGGAAAGAATATAGCATCAGTACAATGTTTGCAAGGAAATGATCTTGGGTGAATTTTATTTACAGTCTAAAAATTATGTCGTAGTAGATTACAACCGGTTTGCTCTTCATGACTATTGAATGAGGACCAATTGTGAAAAGAAGGTCATCCTGGATTTGGAATGTCAGTGGAACTAAATAGCTAATACTTAAAAGCTTAAAGGATTATTGTGAAAAGCCCCTCAGTTTATGACTTTGAGCCAGGACTTTTTTGGGAGGAAGATTTTTCAAGTAGACTTGGTTGGCCAATTTCAGGCATTCCTAGACAATTAGTTTAGACCCATTTCAATATAAGTTCTCAATCTTTTTGAAACCTTGAGAAGTATCTCTGTGACCATATGGTTCAAATTGCAGAATCACTGAACTGGAAAAAGTTTTATCAAGGCCAAACTCGATTGCAAGTATCCAAAACATTCCCAAAAAATAGCCTTCTAGTTTCTGCCTGAACATATCCAGCAAAGGGAGTGTATTACATTTCTTAATAATTGTCAATTTTTTTATCCCTATCATGAAGACTTTTCTATTATTCATCAAAATTTGCATTACTGTTGCTAAAGACTATTACGATTCCACATTTTACACTTCATGGGTCTGAAAGATTTTGCTAAATTTATCAGTAGCTTTTAATATGTCTATAGGTGCTATCTTTTTATACCAGTCTTCCTGGGATGAGAATCAAGGGCTCCTTACTGACTGTTAGGATCCAGAAAGTATTGCAGTCTGCTCTTCTTTGGTGTGTCTTTGTGTGTGTGTGTGTGTGTGTGTGTGTGTGTTGTTAAATGTGGTTGTTTATAAATAAGCAAGCATGACATAGTCAAACTTATTGAAAAAAATGAGTTCCAACACTTGTTCTTGAGATCTCCTATAAAACAATTAATATGTGAACATTCACATACAACTGTTATGCATTCCATCAAATTGTAGTGCTGCCTAGTGGAAATGTGCAGTGGTTTCAGATTATCTGAACCACATCATTGCATATCTTTTTAATATGATGTGTAAAAGGGAGAAATAAGATGAACTACAAAGAATGTTAATATTAGACATTCGTACTTTCATAGTGATAGAAGTAATTGAAAATTGTTGTAAGAGTTATGACTTAGAATAATGAGAATAGTAGAACATAATTAAAGCCTAAAATTTATCTTTGTCTGGATATGTATTTGTGAAGTATCCTAATAATTAGTATGTATGAGTCCGTTGTGTAGTAACACTTGTTTTAATCCACAAAAGATCAACAGATTTATATGACTTAGGTTTGCCTCTGTAAGGTGTCTTATGAAAATTATCTTAATAGTTTAGCCATCAAATAAGCAAACAAGCTAAATAGAAAGGGCTGCATTTGCATATACATGGAAGTGGAATATTCTTAAAGTTCTTAACAGAATGCTAAAATTTGCAGGCTTCATGGATTTGTTTACATTACCTGACTCTGAAGAAACTAGCAAGAATATTCTTCTACTGTATTGTTCATCAATGGAAATCATGAAATGCATATTTGAAAGAGAGAGATAGTTGGATGGGTAACAATGGGTAGAAAAATAAAAGGATGTGTAAAAAGTATTGTGAAATAAATTGTAGATCGAATATTTAAATAATTTAGAATATGGAATGGAATAGTAAGAAGCTTGTATTCTATTTCTCACTCTACTTTGCATTTCTTATGTAGATTGATCCCAGCACGCTTAGATGTAATCTGTTGGATGAAAACTAGTAAACTGAGCCAAAGCTTATATTCCATGTAGTTCTAAGTCTAGAAAATAAATATTCAACTCTAAAAAAGAAAATCGATATCTTGTGGTTGCCTCTGATACTAAAACAGTCTAAAATGACTTTGGTAGCATAGAATATATTTTATTATCTTTGCATAGTTTGCTAGACATGGGAATAGGGAAATCTGTCCAGATTAATTATCTATGTATAAAATCAGTTTGTATAAGTATAGTTAAATTATATCAGTTCAAATGGATTGCATTCATTGTCTACTTACTTGTTAACTGAATACAAACTGTTGAGATTCTCCTAGCAATCTACATATGTATTAAGATGATGTGATAAATCTATTCACTGGATGTCTATCATTTGAAAATTACATTGTGAAGGTACAATAGAACCAGATTTTTTTTTTCTTTAGATGTTGGCTGACTTGTAAGACTTTCACAAGGAGATAGTATATAACAAAGTTATATTCTTGATTGGTAGGGTAACAACTATTTTATTTGTTTTGTGGTTTTATTTTGTCTTTATGGTTTTAATATAGTCTAAGTATTGTTATTAATTTCTCTCATTTTCACTGCATAGTTCTATTTTGCTTCATTGGTGATAATATAGGATATAAATAGAATAAACATTATTATTAGCATAACTTTCTGAAACTTGCTTTATGAATGAAAAAAAGTAGACATTTTAGGCCTCATTCATGTTGTCTCTAAATCATCACCTTCCCTCACCTTTGGATAGATTTTTGCTAACCAAACATTTATGCAAAACAAATTTTGTTTCCTGTAAAATGTTTACTCTGATTGTAATATATACAAGACTGTTGTGATCTAGTCATGACAGAGACACGTCACTCATGTTTCTCTATCTTTGAAAGTACAACTCTCCAAATATTAAAAACCATTCAGCCGTTCTTCCATATTGGCAACAATGATGTTGCTATGACAGGTTCAGCAAGAAAAGATTTAAATACTTTCTTCCAGGTCTACTTTGCCACTAGGTAAATCTCGAATAGGTTACAACCCTGGATTAATAAATATTGCTGTCCTTTAATCAAAATATAGTTCCTTTTCTCCTCATTCATTGGAATGATACTGCATGCATTACTAAAGCGATTTCTTGTTGATACTTCTATGCTATCTCCCATGGTAATGGTGCAATTACAGTACTAGCTGTATCAGCGTTAATTGCTTATTTATGAAAGCTTGTGAATTAAAAATCCTTCAGAGCTTTGCATCTTGTGTCACTAAGAGTATGCATTAACATGATGGCTAATTAAGCTACTGTACTAAAGCAAGTCTTCGGGATAGCATATTCATTACTGGCTCCTTTGATAAGGCTTTGATTAATCCTTACTAAATATATAAGGAAACAAATATGAAAAGATAACTTTCCTGCTTGGATGGGCTTGCCATTCCCTCTTATTACCTATTGCAACTAGCTGGGAAATATTTAATAGGCCACCAGATGTCACTATGACCTTCCTTCTGTAATGAAGTGTAATACATGAATAATTCGCATCTAATACAGATCCAGCTGAACATTTGCACAGCTTTGCCTAGGATCTTAAGTATTTATTGCAAGCATTTCAGAAAGGGGACAGAAAGCATGTGGCTAAAAGGTTTTCTGAAATTCCAGCAGCCAGGAAAAGAAAGACAAGTAGCAATATTGACTCTTAATTAACGTCCAAAAGAAATACTGGTAGATGAAATGTCCATGTTCTTATTGAGAACTGTTTTCATACAGTACTTTTTGTTAAAGATCATTTAGAGATTCTTTTTTCAAGATTTCTTTTCCAGTTTTGCTTATGGTATCTGAAGGGACAATCTTCTGGCAGTATTTAAATGAGCTCTTAAAAACTGGCTGTTTCTCCAGGCCCAGGATCCTTGTGTGTATATTCTTTCTTTTAATATTTTGTTTTTATTATATTCTCTAAGGCCCCAACCCCCAGGCCACAGCCAACTACCTGGCCGCGGCCTGTTTGAAACTGGACCACAAATGCATCTTGCGTCTTCATGAAGCTGCACTCAGATGAGTGGTGGGCAAGCACGTGCACATGAAGCTCCATTCACAATGGCAGTGGGCCCTTGTGCTGTTGCATTAAGCTCCACTGGTGTGAGCAGAGGGCTCTTGAGTGGATGGCGTTTGTGCTCATGTGCAAAGCTATACTCGTGCGAATGGAGCTTCTCTCCATCTGTGGAGAACTGTCTGCTTGTGTGAGTGGAGC
Organism: Thamnophis elegans; assembly: GCF_009769535.1. Taxonomy (NCBI): domain Eukaryota; kingdom Metazoa; phylum Chordata; class Lepidosauria; order Squamata; family Natricidae; genus Thamnophis; species Thamnophis elegans. Next base: position 59,431,283 of record NC_045547.1, read on the forward strand.
TTCATGTACAAGCACATGTGCCCTCCACTCAAGCACCTTCTGCTTGCGTGAGTTGAGCTTCACGGGTGGGCAAAAGCACCCTCCGCTCACACAAGAAGTCCCATTCCCATGAGTGGATGCACATGCACCTGCTACTCACATGCGCCCCTCGGCTGGTTAGCGACCGCTGCTTTAAGCTTCCCAGAGGCAGAACTGATGGGGGGATTTTTTATGTTCTGTAGACAAATAAGCAACAAATAAACATAGATTAAGGCAATCTATTTTGAGATCTGCCAGAATGAATTTTATCTCAGCATGAATGAATCAAAGGGCTGGAAAGGACTTTGGAGGTCTACTAGTTTAACTAGTAAATGTGGTTGTGTATACTACTTTACTAGTATCTACTAGTTTATCTCCAGTGATGGAGTCCCCTCAACTCCAGGAGGCAGGCTGAGCCATTGGTTAATTGTTCTCACTTTCAGGAAATGCTGCTGCATCAGGTTTAATTAATTGGGCAAAATCAGTTATGTGGGACAGAGCACTTGTCTTTTTGTCAAACTGGTTTGGGACTCAATGTGTAGTTTGTGCCCAGCTATTAAGTTCTAACAGACAAGTTAGCAATGATACACAGTGGAGAGGCTTGGATCTTTTGTAGCAGAAGAAGTCCTAGCATTTGGTGAGTGAGGTATTTGGTTTAATGATGAACAGTGTCAAGAGAATAACGGAAATGCTTGGACTACCTATGTAAGGTAATGTTACATGATCAAAAAGAGAAAGGATGTTTTTAAAATTATAGAAGTATCAATAAAAATACTCAAGTAACCTGTAGTGATTCCAGATGTCATTTAATTCCATTTTGCAACAGCTCTAGATAGTATAGCTAATATTGAACAGTTTGGGACTTATAAATCAGCATCATCTGGAGGGACACAAATTCACCATTTTTGAATGAAAGGGAATGTACCTTGTATCCTATGAATAACTATTTTTTAAAGATTATTTCTTATTAGTCTATAGGGGTAGATAAAACTGTCATCGTTAATTTCTCTCATATCAGAATTTTTAAAGTCTCCATTTTTTCCACTCTATTTTGAAGACAAATGTAATAATAATAAAAAATTAACCAAGTGGTATTGTCATCCATCTCTCCTGGACAAATTCAGTACATGCAGCTATTTCAGAGATAGATTAGAACTATATTTTATTTACTTGGCATGTTGCTGTTAAACATGAGCAATTTCTCAGCAGAATGAAATGACAGCTCTAGTTCTCCTTGCAAACACAGATATTCAGAACCTTAAATTGCCAAATATGGAATACTCAAAGCACACCACTAGAATTGCTACTTCATTTCATTCTTCATTATTTTATTTTAAAATATCTCTAAGACTGTGAAAATGCATGATACTTTATGTCCTTAGTAGCCAATAATAATCTAATCTAGAATTTTTGATTATCTTATGGTTCATTGTTAAGATAATACTGTAAGAGTTAAGTGTGTGATACAGATTGTGTGTGGGAACTATAGCAATTGCCCTATAGTCTACCTCCAAGAAGCAATTTATAGGAAGGTGATCAAGTCTGGCTAGTAGAACTAATTTCTTAAAGTGAAATAGATATCCATCATACACTGATTTCAAGGAATTATAATTATTTCTCAACAAAACTATTTTAAGTATAATAACCAGACAGCAGACTTTGATGTTTATTGAGAATCCTTTTTGCATATTTGCCCTAGATTCTTTTTTCCTATCCTCCATGTGGTTTCCTTGTTACTATGGTAAGCAGGGAAAGTATGTTGCTGCAGTGTATTAGTGTAACCAGGCTCAAATAGATGGAAGAAGCTGTACAAGATTCTTTGAGTTGTTGGCATCTCTGAACAGATGGAGGTAAACACTTGTTCTCTTCCCAACAAGAATGTTTCCCTGGCCCATTCATCAAATTTAATAAGTGTATTAAACATTTGAAGTCCTCAATGATTTAGAACAGAGGTCTTCAAACTTGGCAACTTTAAGACTTGTGGACTTCAACTCCCAGATTTCTCCAGCCAGCAAAATCCACAAGTCTTAAAGTTGCCAAGTTTGGGGATCCCTGATTTAGAAGCTATTTTGCACAGAAAAATCTCTACATGGTATTTTCTGAAATTCTTGTGTTTCTGGCTAATTTGGAGTTTGCAGAATAGATACTGAAGCAAGAGGACATTAAAAGAGACTGAAATAAGAAATATTGTGTTTATCAAATAACTTATAGGACCAGGGACCCTTCCCCAATCTGCTGTGGTGAACCCAAGCGGCAGGGAGGGTCTCTAAATTTTGAGTCACAAAGGGATCCTTTTGTTGGACAAGTTTTATAGCCCTTCAACTTGTCTCTCCCCCTCTACTCCTGGAGCTGCTTATTTTAGGCATCAGCAAGGGAAAGTTGTCTGTTAAGGCACCCAGCCCCGTCTTAATTGTGATTGTTGTGGATTTTAAAATTGTTTATATTGTCTTATTTATTCCCTCCCCTGTTTATTGTGAGCCGCCCGGAGTCCTTCGGGAGTGGGCGGCATACAAAACTAATAAACCAACCAAACCAACCAACCAACCAACTATTAAGGAGTGCCTGCTACACAAAAGTGGAAAATATTTAAGTAATTGATAGCAAGACAAAATTTGTAATCTCACAGCTTTTAAGAGTAAATAGGAAAAATAGATTATTTAAGCAACCTTATTTAAGTGTTAATTAAAAAATGAAGGCCAATCACAGACACATGGAAGAGATTGAATAGCCACTTGTCAGGAATGGTATAGAGCAGTGATGGGTTAACCTTTTTGTTGTTGTGTGCCGAAAGTGCACATGTGCATATGACAGAACGTGTGTGCATGCTGACACCCATAATGCAAAGTGCCCCTCCCCCTGTGGCCTGTTGTGAGCATAGCAGGCCTCCCTGCAGCCTCCTGGGACCAAAAACAGGACCCAGGGGGTGATGGTGGTGCACTGTGTCCCTCCGTGCCCTGCACATATGCATGCGATCCCACCACACATGCACATGCATCTCCTGCATGTGCCCTGCCCCCCCCACATGCGCAGCAGAGATCTGAAAAATCCATTGGCTGCCGGGAGGTGCGCATGCATGCGAGGTGGAGCTGAGCTGGGGCGACAGCTTGCATGCCCACAGAGAGGGCTCTGCATGCCACAGGTGGCCCGTGTGGTTCGCCATAACTGTATAGAGTCTTGTGCTTGGGCAGGAAGTTGGACTAGAAGTCCTCCAAATTCCCTTCCAACTTTGTTATTCTGCATCTTTTAAATTTATTGGGATTTAGCATCCTCTAGCTGAGAGAGTATTTTTGACCCTTACTGTAGGATCTAGGCTTTATCATTTCTTACAAACCTGTTCTCCAGACTGGCAGGACTTTTTGGAAACTATAACCATATGTTCAATCAAGTTAGTATGATAAAGTTTCTCCCAGATATATTGCACACTTCCTCATGTGTAGACCATCTGGACATAATAGGCAACTAGTTACCTAAAATGAAATATTGAGCATTTAATTCTTGCAGCATATGAAGAATGAGCATCAGCTTTATATAGAACAAGTAACTGAATTCATACAGGAAAAGAAATCCCCCCAAATTAAGTTAATATATTTGTGGAAGGCATTCAGAAAATAAAACTATTTAGAAGTAATGGCTTAATTATGATTATAAGGATTGTTGTCCCAAATTGCATCCTTATATTTAAAAAAATATTTGAGATGTATGTATCTTTTATCTGTTGTATAAATCTTGCTATGCAATTAAATTACACCTATAAATTAACACTGTATGTATTACTTGCTACATAATTTAATTGAAGTACAAAGGCACAATGTGGAGTTATCATGGGAGCAATCCATTGGAAAGATGAAAAACCAGCAGTAAGGCTCAGCTAACTGTATGTTCGAAAATATAGCTAGTAAGATATGAATTAAAAGAATGATTAGGATTTCTGCTTTAAAACAGCCAATCAGAATCAAGTCTGATTCTATTAAATCTGTGTTCATGATTTTTTTCCATTGGATATCTATTTCTGAATATAACAATCTGCTGCTTGGTCATCTCAGCAATTATTTAGTAAATATATGAAATAAGATGAGCCCGTAATCATAGTAGTCTTGTGTAGTTTCAATATTTTAAATTCAATGTTCTCTTCTTCTGTCATCCTCCAGTTTGCAAACAATGTGTCAGATTAAGATAATTACACTGAAGGAATTCTGAAACATAAACCTGAAAGAGCTTTTGGAAGATATAGTACTTTCCAGATTAACACACTGGGGTGATAATCATTGGTATAAAATCAAGCTCTTTTCAAATTGTTTCTGCAGCCTATCTCTGTGTTAAATATAGAGGGAGTAGAATCATCCCAAGTGATCACAGTTTTTAAAGGGATATTTGCAAAGGAGCCTCTATGCATGGCAGTTTCCCAAGCACAATCCATGGAGCTTCGTTCCATGGAGCAGTATATGAACAAGTTGTGCTTTTGATGTGGTTGGTTGATTCATCTAACCAGCCAAGAAATGAAATTCTGTAGGTTTTTCTAATTCCAGAGCAAGACAGACAAAACCAATTGCTACAGCTCTCTTTCCTTTCTTTTCCCATTCACTTCTTTGGATTTATATTTCTACCCTACCGTGTATTACAGTATCCAAAAGTTTTTACTTCCAAATCTTGCCTTGCTATGTCCTGTGCGTGTGAGTTGCCCAAAATCTTTGGGAATCTAAAAAGCAAATAGAGCTTGTTGCAGTAATTATCAAACTTGAAATAATAAAGCTGTGATTAGTTATCAATATTTGGTTTTGGTTTTGGTTTTATTAACATTTATAGGCCGCCCTTTTCCCTAAGGGGACTCAGGGCGGCTTACATTTCATAAGAAGGGGAGTGTGAGACAGGACACAAAAGAAATGTGAATAAAGAAAAAAATAATCAGTAAAACACAACATTCATTCAACATTCGGGCGGGGCGAGATTGGGATCTTATCCCCAGGCCTGACGGGATAGCCAGAACTTGAGGGCTTTGCGGAAGGTCTGGATGGTGGTGAGGGTGCGAATCTCCACAGGGAGATCGTTCCAAAGCGTCGGAGCTGCAACCGAGAAGGCTCTCCTCCGCGTAGTCCCCAGTCGGCACTGACTGGCGGATGGAATTCGAAGGAGGCCTACTCTATGCGATCTGATGGGACGAAGGGAGGTAATTGGCAGAAGGCGGTCTCTCAAATAGTCAGATCCACTACCATGAAGGGCTTTATGAATGGTGAGTAGCACCTTGAAGCGCACCCGGAGATCAACAGGTAGCCAGCGCAGTTCACGGAGGATCGGTGTTATGTGGGCGAACCGTGGTGCGCCCATAATCACTCGCGCGGCTGCGTTCTGGACTAGCTGAAGTCGCCGGATGCTCTTCAAGGGCAGCCCCATGTAGAGCACATTGCAGTATTCCAGCCTAGAGATCACAAGGGCTCGAGTGACTGTTGTGAGAGCCTCCCGGTTCAGGTAGGGCCGCAACTGGCGTACCAGGCGAACCTGGGCAAATGCCCCCCTGGTCACAGCTGACAAGTGGTGGTCAAAAGTCAGCTGTGGGTCCAGGAGGACTCCCAAGTTGCGGACCCTGTCTGACCCCCCAGCCTGATTGATGGAACGTTGGCCAAATTGTTGGGAGGGAAACACAACAGCCACTCGGTCTTGTCTGGGTTGAGTACCAGTTTGTTAGCTCTCATCCAGTCCTTAACGGCCTCAAGACCCCGGCTCATCACGTCCACCGCTTCATTGAGTTGGCACGGGGCGGACAGATACAGTTGTGTATCGTCCGCGTATTGATGGTATTTTATCCCGTGCCTCCGAATGATCTCGCCCAGCGGTTTCATGTAAATGTTAAATAGTAGGGGGGATAAGACCGAACCCTGTGGCACCCCATAAGTTAGGGGCCTAGGGGACGATCTCTGCCCCCCCACCAACACCGACTGCGACCTGTCCGAGAGGTAGGAGGAGAACCACCGCAGAACAGTGCCTCCCACTCCCACCTCCCGCAGTCGTCGCAGAAGGATACCATGGTCGATGGTATCGAAAGCCGCTGAGAGGTCAAGGAGAACCAGGATGGACGCATGGCCTCCATCTCTGGCTCTCCAGAGATCATCGGTCAATGCGACCAAAGCGGTTTCTGTGCTGTAACCGGGCCTGAAGCCGGACTGGAAGGGGTCAAGATAGTTAGCTTCCTCCAAGGTACGCTGAAGCTGGAAGGCCACCACCTTCTCGACAACCTTCCCAACAAAGGGAAGGTTGGAGACTGGACGATAGTTATTAAGAACGGCTGGATCCAGGGATGGTTTCTTCAGGAGGGGTCTCACCACCGCCGCTTTAAGTGCGGCGGGGAAGTGCCCCTCCCGAAGAGAAGCGGTAACAACCGCGTGGATCCAGCCTCGTGTCACCTCACTGCTGTTGGCAACCAGCCAGGAGGGACACGGGTCCAGTATACAGGTGGAGGCGCTCACAGCTCGCATAGCCTTGTCCACATCCCCGGAGGCAACATCCTGAAACTCAACCCAGAGATGGTCTGCCAAGCTATTCCCCTGTGTCTCGGCTGGATCTGCGGGAGTGGAGTACAGGTCCGACCGAAACCGAGCAACTTTGTCCGCCAAGAACTGGACATACTCCTCAGCCTTACCCTGTAAGGGGTCCCCTGCCTCCCTCCTATTTAGGAGGGAGCGGGTTATCCTAAACAGGGCGGCTGGGCGGGACTCGGCGGACACAACCAAGGTGGCAATGTGTGTTTTTTTAGTTGTCCTTAATGCCCTGATGTATTCCTTGGTGCATGCTGTCAGAAGTGCTCGGTTCGATTCGGACCTATCAGACCTCCACAAGTGCTCTAGGCGTCTCCTCCGGCGCTTCATCTCCCGGAGCTCCTCGGTAAACCAAGGAGGTCTCCGGGATCCGCCGGCCCGGAGGGGCCGCAGTGGCACAATCCGGTCAAGAGACTCTGATGCTGCCGAGTGCCAGGCAGCAACAAGGGTCTCCGCCGAACTGTGGGCGAGAGTATCGGGAATAACCCCAAGCTCCGTCTGGAACCTTAAAGGGTCCATAAGTCTCCTGGGGCGGAACCACCTGGTCGGTTCCTCTTCCCCATGGTGGGGGTTTGGCCTCCGGAAGTCTAGCCTCAGTAGGCAGTGGTCTGACCACGACAGGGGTATGATCTCGTTACCCCTCAGACCAAGATCACAAATCTACTGCTCCGAGAGGAATACGAGGTCGAGTGTGTGACCCGCTGAGTGGGTGGGCCTCGAATTACTTGGGTCAAGCCCATGGCTGTCATGGAAGCCATGAACTCCTGCGCTCCATCAGAGTGTTCGCCGAGCGAAGGCAAATTGAAGTCCCCCAGAACCATAAGCCTAGGGAACTCAATTGCTAGCTCGGCTACTGACTCCAGGAGCGAGGGGAGGGCTGCTGCCACGCAGTTGGGAGGCAGGTACGTTAGCAGCAGACCCACTTGACCCTTGAGGTCCAGCTTCACCAGTAGGGACTCACACCCGACAAGCTCCGGAGCAGGGATCCTACGAGGTGCTAAAGACTCCCGGACAACAATAGCCACACCGCCACCCCTTCCCTGGGCTCTCGGCTGATGAAGCACCTGAAATCCGTCTGGGCACATTTCTACGAGGGGGACTCCTCCCTCCGTGCCCAGCCATGTCTCAGTAATACATGCCAGGTCTGCCCTCTCGTCTAAAATTAAGTCCCGGACGAGGGGAGCCTTGTGAACAACAGACCTGGCATTTAGCGACAGCAGCCTGAGACCAGGGTCCTGATTACTCGCGCCATCTGACCTTGGAGTGGGACTCATAGGGCCGGAAGGAGGGATCTCTGTGATGTAGCGAGCCCTCCTTCCCCGGTAATGGCCAGCCCTAAAGTCCCCGCCATATCTGCCTCTCCCTGTTATGACCGCAATGCTCCGACCCTCTCCCGTGGGCGTGGTCCCCCCGATAAAAAGCTTTTATCATAAATTGACTGAGTATTTACCAACAGCAATCTGAGGCCACAACAAGACATTGAGATTTATCATACACAGAGAAAATGTCTTGCTGGACTGGGAAAGCCATCCTTTGTTCATTCATGGGCACCTGCAATTCAATTAGCACTGATTGTTGGCAGTTAAATATTTTCTGGTAAGCTGCTCCCATCTTCTGTCTTTCTATTAGAAAGGATGAATCCCTGTCATGCCTGCTGCTTCAAGAAAACAGTTTGCTAACTGCTTTTGGAGAGATTGGTGTGAATTGTGTTAACCTTCCATTAAAACATCTTGCAATAGTCTGCCAGTCTAACAGAAGATAGTGTGACAAATTGATTGTTACATCTTAATGATCTGTTTTTCATCACATTCAAGAAATAACTCTATATTCTGATAAGACACATTTTATTTGAGCCAATAAATAACTGAATGTTGTATGTATTTCTATATGAAATAAGTAAAAGATAATCAGACTCATTATTTTGTCAATTTAAACAATTATTATAAGAGCAAGATTTAGGAGGATAGATAAAAAACAAGTTTATATAATTCATATTCTATGGCATTCAATTTTACCATTGATTGGTACAAACTATATTTAATTTAAATTTCTCAGAAACAATCAGCTAAACAGGAGAGATGACTTTACAAACAAATGATTATTAAACTCGACAGAGAGCCTGTGTTTCTGTAGAAGCCAAAATAGTATTGGGAAGGAATATGGCATACATATTGAGGGCAGCTGGTGAAATACTCATTCTGAAGCATATACTCATATACTGATCATATACTGTAAAAGGCAATGACTAAGGATAATGTCACTTCCCCTTTTGCTCTGGAAGAATTGTGGTCTGGTTACCCTTTTTTTTTGGTATTATTGATCTGGCCTAGTTCTATTATGCGTAAGTAAATACTAACAAACTATTCAGCATCTGTTTGATTTGGGCCAGTATGCTGAATTTCAGCCAGTAAATTGAATTATCTAGAAAATGTGGAATACATATCAACAAGAGAGAATTTCAGGCTTCTCACATCACATGATAGATTGAGAGAGAAAGGGCAATGTAGGAAAATAACTTTCTAAAAAAGCCTTTTACTCCACCTCTAACATTATCTAGAAGCTTGGATCAGATGAAAATAATCATGATTTGATGATGTTCGTCCATCGTGTTCGAAAAGGACCTTGACATCTAACAGGTTGTGGGCTGTCCACGATGTGTACACAGGTGGCTGGTAAGGCCTATATGGGCACGAAACATTCTGCCACATGTAGGGCAGACATGTATGGGCACCATTGTTACAGCATTTACAGCTCTGACTTTGCCGAGTGCTTGCTTCTCTTGTGCTATGGTTCTGTCCTCAGATGTCTGGCATGTCATGATGTTTTTTTTTTGCCAGCTGTGCTTATATTCTAAGACATACGGTAGGCTGCTGCTTCTCTGTAAGCCTACTACACATGTCACTTTTGCCTTTTTCTTTCTCTTTCTGTTTGCCTGCCAAGAGGAGGTAGGCTAGGAACTTTACCAGAATGTAGTTATTAGCCAGTAAGTTTGTTTGTTATTTATTTTACAATAAAAATGTGTTTTCTTAGAATCTACCTCAGGTTTATTTTACTTAGTCATAAGGTATACTCCAAGGAAAAACCACGATTCACCCCTCATCAAACACAGGACTGAATTTACAACCCTCACATGGCAGCCTTGGTGGATCAGCATGTACCATGTTGACTGATCTTGTGCCAGGGTTTCCCAGGAGGTGGTGTCAATATCCAAGGACTTGAAGGGGGCTTTCAACCTGTCTCTGTATTGCTTCCTTTGTCCCCATGCGATCACTTTCCTTGAGACAGCTCACCGGAGAGGAGGTGTTTGGGGATGCGATGGTCTGGCATTCTTGCAACATGGCCTGCCCAGCGTGTCTGGGCTTTCATCAGCAGGGTATGAATTGATGGCAGGCCTGCTCTGGAGAAGACTTCTGTGTCTGGCACCATGTCTTGCCACTGGATCCTCAGTATTCTACAGAGACAGGTCAGGTGGAAGTGGTTCAATTGCCTAGTGTGCCTCCTGTATACAGTCCAAGTCTCACTGGGATACACCAGGGCAGTTAGCACTACTTCTCAGTAGATTTTGAGCTGTGTAGCAAGGCTTCTTCCACTGCAGTCCCACAGGTCAGAAGTCTGCCAAATGCAGAATTTGCCTTGGCAATTCTGCAGTTGACCTCAATGTCAATTAGTTCCATTAGTTCTGCATACAGGTAGTCCTTGACTTATGACCACAATTGAGTTGCTAAGTGAGAAATTTGTTAAGTGAGTGTTGCCCCATTTTATGATCTTTTTTGCCACATTTGTTAAGTGAATCACTGCAATTGTTATGTTAGTAACATGGTAGTTAAGCGAATCTGACTTCCCCATTGAGTTTCTTTGTCAGAAGGTTGCAAAAGATTATCACATGACTTCAGAATGCTGTAACCATATTAATAGCAGTTAGACTTATATACCGCTTCATAGGGCTTTCAGCCCTCTCTAAGCGGTTTACAGAGTCAGCATATCACCCCCATAGTCTGGGTCCTCATTTCACCCACCTCGGAAGGATGGAAGGCTGAGTCAACCTTGAGCCGGTGAGATTAGAACTGCTGAACTGCAGATAACAGTCAGCTGAAGTGGCCTGCAGTACTGCACCCTAACAACTGCACCACCTCAGCTCTGTGAACCAGTTGTCAATCATCTAATGTAAATCATGTGAACATGGGGATGCTGTAACAGTTTTAAGTGTGAAAAATGGTCATAAATCACTTTCTTCTGGGCCATTGTAACTTTGGTCACTAAGTGAATTGCTGTAAGTTGAGGACTACCTGTATTAACTACCTGTATTAATTTTCAGGACTTGGATATTGAGTATGGTTGTATAGACAGGTGAAATGCAAAAAATTAGAATATCGTGCAAAAATTCATTTATTTCAGTAATGCAACTTAAAAGGTGAAACTAATATATGAGATAGACTCATTACATGCAAAGCAAGATAGTTCAAGCCATGATTTGTCATAATTGTGATGATTATGGCTTACAGCTCATGAAAACCCAAATCCGCAATCTCAGAAAGTTAGGATATTGCATGCAATTAATAAAACAAGGATTGTACATAGAACAATATCGGACCTCTGAAAAGTATAAGCATGCATATGACTCACTACTTGGTTTGGGCCCCTTTTGCAGCAATTACTGCCTCAATACAGTGTGGCATGGAAGCTATCAGCCTGTGGCATTGTTGAGGTGTTATGGAAGACCAGGATGCTTCAATAACGGCCTTCAGATCTTTTGCATTGTTCGATCTCATGTCTCTCATCTTTCTCTTGGCAATGCCCCATAGATTCTCTATGGGGTTCAGGTCAGGCAAGTTTGCTGGCCAATCAAGCACAGTAATCCCATGGTCGTTGAACCAGGTTTTGGTGCTTTTGGCAGTGTGGGCAGGTGCCAAGTCCTGCTGAAAAATAAAGTCATGCATCCCCATAAAGCTTGTCTGCGGAAGGAAGCATGAGTGCTGCAAAATCTCCTGGTAGATAGCTACGTTGACCCTGGACTTAATGAAGCACAGTGGAACAACACCAGCAGATGACATGGCTCCCCAAATCAACACAGACTGTGGAAACTTCACACCGGACTTCAAGTATTGTGCAGTGTGTGCCTCTCCATTCTTCCTCCATACTCTGGGTCCTTGGTTGTCCAAATGAGATGCAAAAGTTGCTCTCATCAGAAAAGAGGACTTTGGACCACTGAGCAACAGACCAGGTCTGTTTTTCGTTAGCCCAGGTAAGATGCTGCTGACATTGTTTGTTGTTCAGGAGCGGCTTGACAAGAGGAATACGACATTTGATGTCCAGGATCCGTCTGTGTGTGGTGGCTGTTGACTCCAGCCTCAGTCCACTCCTTGTGAAAGTCCCCAACACTTTTGAGTGGCCTTTTCCTGACAATCCTCTCGAGGCTGCGGTCATCCCTGCTGCTTGTGCACCTTTTTCTTTCACACTTTTCCCTTCCACATAACTCTCTATTAATGTGCTTTGATACAGCACTTTTGGAACATCCAACTTCTTTTGCAATTACCTTTTGAGGCTTTCCCTCCTTATGGAAGATGTCAATGATGGTTTTCTGCACAACTGTCAGATCAGCAATTTTTCCCATGATTGTGATTCCTACTGAACCAGACTGAGAGACCATTTAAAGGCTCAGGAACTCTTTGCAGGTGTTATGGCTTAATTAGCTGATTAGAGTGGGGCACTTTGAGCCTAGAATATTGCACCTTTTCACAATATTCTAATTTTCTGAGATTGTGGATTTGGGGTTTTCATGAGCTGTAAGCCATAATCATCACAATTATGACAAATCACGGCTTGAACTATCTTGCTTTGCATGTAATGAGTCTATCTCATATATTAGTTTCACCTTTTAAGTTGATTACTGAAATAAATGAATTTTTGCATGATATTCTAATTTTTCGAGTGTCACCTGTAGAGGAAGAATGTCAGTATTGAAAAGGCTGAACATGAAGCTGTGGGTACTTTGAGCTTGGTTGTTTTCTTGCAGAAGTTTCATTACCTTAGCTAGGTAACTTTGTCGGTGTTGTTGTTAACTAATTGGGTAGTGAAACTGCAAGAAAACAACTAAGCTCAGAGAGCACCAAAGACCCTACAGTTCAACGCTGAGATACAAATATTCTCCTGTATTGAACATGAAGCAGCTGGTGATATTTTTGCAGAACTCTGTTGGAAAGACATCAGTGATGGTACTGCTCAGAAGCAGGTCTGATTTAGTCCTATTTTCCCTAGACTGTTTATATGCTGCCAAAGGACTCAGGTGTTTGGTGGGATTGTGTGTGTTGTTGTTTTTTTTTGCAGTGTTTGGATCATTTGGTTGTGACTTTTGATATGCACACAGACAGACCGATTTTGGTGCTAGAAAGTAAAATATATTATGTTTTCAGCTAATGACTTTTTTCAGGGCCAAATGTCTAGCAATACAGAAAATTCTAGGATATGTTTGTATAAAATTCAGAAACTATGATACTCAAGTCTTCTTACCTTTTCTGGGAAAAAGTAGGTGTACTTTAGTAATGAAATGAGCTTCACTTTATAGATGAAATGGTCTTTTTTGCATTATAAACACTTCCATATATGCTCGTTTCTGGCATACCTTAGGAGCTCTACTGAACCTGGCCTGGCACGATAGAGGTAACCTGCTGCTATTGGACACCCGCAGGTCGCCACTACCAGTTCGCCTGGACTGGTCCAAACCGGCTGAATATCACTTCTGATTGTGACTCTAAAATTTTACATTCATGTTTACATCAAATGTTAGGACATCTGCAACATAGCCTTACTCTGCCATTTTGACACAATCTCAGATTTCTGTGAACCTATCAAGTGAATAAGTTCAGTTCACTAACAAATGTTTTTTTTTCTATTTATCCTGATGTAGTTGAATGCAGCATATTTGTATGCAAGCTTTGCTAATATTGTTCAGGTTTATATTTTGATAGTTTGATACATTTAATGTGACAAATATATATGTCAGGGAGTTAGCTATGATTGTGATTTCTTACCAGGACAAGGATAGCTTCTTCTTCTGTACACTAGCGAGTTACAAACCTGGGTTTGCATTCTTTCATGTGAAAATGGCTGTAAGAGACAATGGTTTGCCTTAAGATACTCCATAAGATTTTATGATTACTTTTGCTGGCAATCGCTGATACCTAATTTTCTAAAAATTGCTAGGCTTTTTTTCCACATAAGGAACAGATATCAATTTATTCTGACACTTTTCTTTTTTAAATCGAAAGTACCTTAATAAAGATCAAAGGAGTCTAATACTAAAGCTCTTGTATCTTTTTATCAAGGAAAATTTAGGTTATTTGAAAATGTAATCTAATTATACTAATTATAACAATTTTGGGCTTCTGGTAAATCATAGGAGGTCTGAAGCTTTGGAATTCTGAATATTGCTAAGGAGTAGGGGAGAACAGATCAGTCCATTGACTGTCTACTCTCTATTATCCTACAGCGTTATTGAAATATGAAAAGGTAAAGAAGATATTTATTGCATATGTAAATGATATTAATTTTTCAGGAACTTTGTTTTTAATTTCCTAGAACTCTTTGTCAACTGACAAAGATGAAGTGATTGACAATCAGTTGTATTAGAGTAAACATTTTTCCTTTTCAGCCTCTCGTGGAATCACATCAATTTCTCATGAAATCCTAGAGATTCCAGAACACAGTGTGAAAAATCCCACTCTAAAAAAGAGAAAGAATAATCGGTCTATTATATAAATTAGCTGGCAGAATAAAATTAATTTTTTTTCAGTTAGGAAATGTATATCAGATGGTAAGTACAGGGTGGGAGACCTTTTTCTGATTAATAGTATATGGGGAAAAATCTGATTACAAATGAAAAAGGAATAATTAACATTGTATATATTAAAAAGCTTTCAAACAAACTAGAAGAAGTTTACAAAAGGACAGATTTTTAATGAATGCCCCAAAGGTGCTTTTTCAACGGAAAATGGAATTCCTGAAGAAGCTTCTTGGATGAGAAGTGAAACGTCTTCAAAGAAAATCCAGAAAATCCAGTTGCCCTTTGAAAAAGCACCTTTGACGCAACCATGACCTGGATGACTGAGAATCTCCATATTAAATGAATGTTAAAAAAAATTCTAACAATAAGAACACTTTGTGATAATTTAATAATGTCTGTCTTTCATCAGATGTGTTTGAAAGAATTTACATTCAGCTTTTAGTTGAGGTTGGATAATTTCAAAAGCAGTCAAAAATGTAATGCCTTTGCCCACCTTGTACTTTGAACTATTATTATTATTATTTTAGAAGGTCCACTCTGTGCTACAGAGAATGATTTGCCCTCATTACCCTCACATTATCTGACTGCTATTACCTTTATGCAGCAGTTCATTAAATTCTATTTTTCTACTTTTAAACCTTAGATTCAATTACATTATACTAATGTTGGAGTCATTGGCAGAGCTATATTTAGTGGAAAATAAAATTTGGATTAATCGCTAAGAGATGGTTAGAAAGTGAGACCAGGGAAAACCATTCAGGAAGCTGCTTTGTTTGGGTAGTAATAGATATAGATAGCATATTGATATCTGTTGATAGTATAATATAAAGTCATGTCTATAATTATAATAACTTTGATTATGGTCACAGACCAGACTACAAATAAGAATTAAAAAATAATAGTAACAATAAAAAAAGACAATATATTACAGTTAGTGATGGATTGTCAGTGGGCAATCAAAGTCAGCTCATTTTGCAGGCAATGTAACAAAATTTAGCTGCATTCAAAGAAACTATATCATATTGATCAGGTAATAGCAATTGTACCTAGAAAAGACAAGTGCTTTCCAGGTATTTTATGAGGTGAGCTGTTATGAGATGGGTGTGAAGTTCCCAAGAGATGACCTAATTAATTTACAAGCCTCGAGACTAAAAACATTCATTATTAGGATCAACATCTTGGCTTGATCTTCTGTGGAGCCTAAACTGAATCCCACTTAATGGCGTCTGAACTTTACCCCTGTGTCCCCTCCCCTCTACCTGAGGTCATAAATCACTTTCGCCAACAAGATGTTACGGCAGGGTTCTGGACATGCGCATTCACATCCCAATTACAAGAATATGAGACTTTACTCTGGCCAAAAGTATGCATGGTATTCTCCTCCCTTCTCAAGTTGATAGTAGTCATGGAAACACTTTAGACGTTGACATTGGGTCCATGAGTCCTTATAGAACAGGGGTGCCCAACCTTCAGTCTGTGGCATGCCAGCAACTGTGTTGCGCAAACAAGCAAAGCTCCATCCATAGGATGCAGGCAGCATGCAAAACCATGCCCCCCTCTGGTCAATGGAACTGGTCCCTGGTGCCCAAAATGTTGCGGAATCACTGTTATAGAAGGTACAGTGTCATAGGACATGAACTATAGTTTTGATAACACTTTGTCGACATGGGCACATTCTCAGCTTGTATGGATTTTTTTTTTAATATCGGCCCTCAACATGTCTATATGCAGATGTACATATAAACCAGATGAGGAGAGGAACATAGAATAGGCTTCACCATATCTTTATCTTTCTGCAGATCTGGAGGAACATTTTGTGAAATGTTCTTTCTAAGGGTTTTGTACTGTCCAACTATGTACACTTTCCTAAATTCTTGATAGTGTGATTCTGTAGGCACTAACTCAAAAGTAAATTGAATTTACTCCCAAATAAAGATGGGATTGTAAGATATTTTTTAGGTGCTTTTCTTTACCTTCACTGTTCCAAAAGAAAATATACCATAAAGTTAAAACCCAGTATTCAACAACATATTCCCAATAAATTGATTCAATGTTATGACTAATGTCTGCAAGTGGATCTATTCAGACAATTTGGTTTAAAATCTCTTAACTGTTTCTCTGAACATATAGAGTTCTAGGGCAAAAGTGGCATTTATTCCTCTAGAAATAAATAAACAAGTAGCTGGTTTAGGACAAATGTTTGTAGAATATATGTCGGAGACAGAGCAGACAAGATTTAAGGTGCTTATTGAATTATTGATGTATTATTGCATCTTACATTTTGTGAAGATTGGAAAACCCACTGCAAGAGAATAAACCTAGTAGTCCCCCAACAATGGAATAGCTATACAAGTTTCTGCACCTAACTCTTAAAAAAACATTCCAGTAATGCAATGGAGAAGAATGCAGGGTTCAGCTGCTTTTTATAGTAGTGAACTGGTTATATAATTTGTGAGGGCATGTGTGATGGAATGTATACTTGCAGCAGTAGAAGGGGAGAATTTGGACAACTTAGAGCCTTCCCAGGAAGGGACCTGGATCAAGAGTCTGCGCAGACCTGAGCTGAAGTAGGAGGAAGAGGTTAGCATATCCTAGAATCTCTTAGGATATACAGTATATAGTAGTTTACAAGCTATAGCTTTAATTTGGTAAATTTCTGTCTATTAGATGTAAGCAAATAAAGGATTGATTCAATTAGATCTGACTGGCATATATTTATGATGGTTGCAATGTCCTGGAGTCATGTGATTGGCCTTTCTGACCTTCTGACAAAAAAAGTCAATAGAAAAGCCAGATTTATTTAATAATGTAATAATAAAGAGTTGTATTGCTAACTTAATAATTGCAGTAATTCACTTAACAACTGTGGCAAGAAAGACAGTAAAACAGAACAAAACTCATTTAACAATTTCTTTCAAGTAATTTGGCATATGATTGCAATCATTCCTTCAAAATGTAATAATGGAGTAAAGCCAGTTTTGCTGAATTCTGGGAATTGACGTCTACAAGTCTTAAAGTTGACAAGGTTGGAGACCCCTGGGCTAGAGGGTATGTATATGGGGTGATAAGTATGTGTTGAGCATGACTTATGTTGGATTTATATTAAGAATGTATCATTTCAGTACCCATTTGCAACTGGCCAAATTCTTCAAGTTGCAAAGTCTACCTAATTTTGTTTCCCAATGAAACTAGCGAGAAACTTGAAGTATCATTATATTTGAATGTGGAAACCTTTGTTTTGAAAGTAGTAGTCTCCTACAGTGAAGCAAACAAAAAAGCTAGCTGAATGAGTCCCATGTAATCCGTTTGGCACTGATTTCTGAAATTTATCCACAATTAGTTGCAATTGGGAAAATCATGTCAATTCAAAATCGATCTAGTGACTTTGTCACATTTCAATCAGAATAATGTTTCTCACTTCTTGTTGCCAACTCACAATACTGTGTGTGTATGTATATTTATGTGTATGTGTATGTGTATGTGTATGTGTGTGTGTGTGTGTGTGTGTGTGTGTGTGTGTGTATGTATGTATATGTATATATATATATATATATATATATATATATATATATATATATATATATATATATATATATATATATATAAATAAATAAATCTGGTTGGATTTGGGGAGGGGGAATCATTTGACATAAAATAAGTGTTCCATACTAATATAACTTTTATTTATGAGC
The DNA here is from genome assembly GCF_009769535.1 of Thamnophis elegans. NCBI lineage: Eukaryota > Metazoa > Chordata > Lepidosauria > Squamata > Natricidae > Thamnophis > Thamnophis elegans. The sequence continues at coordinate 59,449,300 of NC_045547.1, forward strand.
CACAGTAGTTAGAGTGCATACTGCAAGTTGATAGTTCAAATCTCACCAGACCCAAGGTTGACTCAGCCATCCATCCTTCTGAGGTGGGTAAAATGAGGACCCAGATTGTTGGAGACAATATGCTGACTTTGTAAAATGCTTAGAGAGGGTTGTAAAGCACTGTAAAGTGATATATAAACCTAATTGCTGTTGTTATAACTTTTATTTTTATATATATGTTTTCTGAGGTTTTCGCGCGTGTTAGTATGTAGGTCTCTAGTTGTTCGGGTTTTCTCCCGCGTAGAATTGGAGATGTCTTGGCGACATTTCGACGAAGTCTCATTCGTCATCTTCAGGCTGCTTCAGGCTACTTCAGGCTTGGTGTTTCCAGGAGTAGTGTGAGATCTCGGCTGTTTCTTCCTTCGTCATCTTCAGGCTGCTTCAGGCTACTTCAGGCTTGGTGTTTCCAGGAGTAGTGTGAGATCTCGGCTGTTTCTTCCTTCGTCATCTTCAGGCTGCTTCAGGCTACTTCAGGCTTGGTGTTTCCAGGAGTAGTGTGAGATCTCGGCTGTTTCTTCCTTCGTCATCTTCAGGCTGCTTCAGGCTACTTCAGGCTTGGTGTTTCCAGGAGTAGTGTGAGATCTCGGCTGTTTCTTCCTTCGTCATCTTCAGGCTGCTTCAGGCTACTTCAGGCTTGGTGTTTCCAGGAGTAGTGTGAGATCTCGGCTGTTTCTTCCTTCGTCATCTTCAGGCTGCTTCAGGCTACTTCAGGCTTGGTGTTTCCAGGAGTAGTGTGAGATCTCGGCTGTTTCTTCCTTCGTCATCTTCAGGCTGCTTCAAGCTACTTCAGGCTTGGTGTTTCCAGGAGTAGTGTGAGATCTTGGCTGTTTCTTCCTTCGTCATCTTCAGGCTGCTTCAGGCTACTTCAGGCTTGGTGTTTCCAGGAGTAGTGTGAGATCTCGGCTGTTTCTTCCTTCGTCATCTTCAGGCTGCTTCAGGCTACTTCAGGCTTGGTGTTTCCAGGAGTAGTGTGAGATCTCGGCTGTTTCTTCCTATATGTAGGCAACAGTAAAAAATATTGGGTTTCTGTCTGGATGGTCTCTTGTGACGAGCCGAAGACAGAGAGTGGAAGTGTGACCTTCCTCCCATATTTGGGCATACCAGGGGTTGTGACTTTAAATATATATATATATACACACACACACACACACACTACCTTTCGATATGATAATGTATAAGTCTGCAGCTTGAGCTAGTCTGACTATGACAATGATACTTTTGCTGAAGCAATCAAAATAATTGTCTCAGTTTTGATGAGGAATAAAAAACCTCAGACTCCTAGTCAGCTAACCTTTCTTAGTTTTTCAGCATCACTGGAGAGAAAAGGATTTGCCTAAATGAATTTAGATATGAGATATCTGTCCCAAAATTGCTGACATATTGGAAAACTAAAATTGCTGTCTGATTCCCCTTTTAGTGAATCAAATGATTTGGAACATCTAATATGAAAAGGCACTATCTGAGGCAGTGAGAGGAAGGAGGGAACGTTAATAGCTTGCTCACTACATTACAATGCTGTATTTTGGGAAAAACTTCAGAAACACCTGGTAATCTGAAGAATGGTGGTGCACCTTGACAACTGCATATCAAATTTTATAGCATAAAAAGATTATTAACATTATAATAATTGAAAATAACTTTATATCATTAAACAACACCATCGACCTTTCACTGGTCCTGGAAAGGACTCAATAGGTATATAAAATGCTAAATCCAGTCTAAACATCTGGCTGACAGTGTGATCAGCCATAATAATATATTAATGAATTCATCTGAAGACCTTTGCTGGAACAGCCAAAACTCACCCTGTATTGTATTCCCAGAGTTGCTAGCCAAATATTTATGAAAAAGCAAGACATGAGCATAATACAAATGGTACATTTCCTACTTTTTCCCCACAACTTGCCAGAGGCTAACTGCAATTATCTTGTTGTTTCCAGATTCTATAGTTTTAATATCTATCATATAAATAGAAGTGGATTTTCCTCCTTTGTTTTTTCATCTTCCACCAAAGAATGATGCTCTGTTGTTAGGGAGGGAAAGCTTGTTTGGAATGCACTTCACTTCATCATAATTGTAAGGGCTTCAGTTTAACAGGCATGGAGTGTAAGGTGTCATCGTAGCTTGATTTTAGATAAGATGGAAAAAGTCAAAAGGCATTTGAAGTGGCCTGAGTAGAAACTGTTCTCAATGGAAAGCTGCCTGATAATAGTTAGAGGAATAATATTCCAGTATTAAATTACCTTTTGTAGAATTTCCTCCTATGCCACATCTGGATTAGAAATTAGAAGAGCGGCTGAAGAACGGTGAAAATACAGGAGCATGACTGATTCTGTATTGGTGCAAATGCCAAATATAAAAATGAGAGGTAGGAATTAGGATTCAAGCAGCCAGTATCTTCTCATGAAGTTCTTACCTTGTGACTTATTTTACTCCCTTTCTGTGTAACCCCCGGAATCTAAATATGTCAGCCTAGGCAATGATATTTACTTGCCATGGCAATGATACTTACTCTTCCCAATATAGTGATAGCATGAAATGTTGGTGCCCTATCCATATGTAAAGAGGGCTCTATGTCATCTTTAAATTTAATTTAAAAGATAAATACGTTCTTTATAAGGTATGGAAACAGAATAGCATCATGGCGCAGTGGCGCAATGGTACAATGTTTAGAATGCAGTACTGCAGGCTATTTCTGCTGCCTGCCAGCTGCCTGCAATTTGGCAAATTGAATCTCACCAGGCTTAAAACTGACTCACCCTTCCATACTTCTGAGGTTGGTAAAATTAGGACCCAGTTTGTTGGGGGCAATATGCTGACTCTGCAAATTGCTTACAGAGAGCTGTAAAGCACTGTGAAGTGGTATATAAGTCTAAGTCCTATTGCTATTTCTATTTACCAGGTTGATAGAAAAAATTACATTTACTAGTGACAGAAGTATCTACGTGCAATGCATATAAAAAAAGGACAGGGCCTTCAGCCCACAGTTGTGGTTGCTATCTTAACTTTTTGACCTTTCCCAAAGATACCCTTGCTAGGCTAGCATATGATGAACTCAGTCAGCACCCAGGGATATTTAAAATAACAATACTGACAAAAAAGATAGTACTTGCAAAATGTATTGTAGCATCTAAACGAAAAGAGAAAAGAAAATCTCTTAATGAATTTGGAAAGCATTTCAGCATCCCTGTTTATGATATTATACTGATTAGGTATCTTCAGAAGTATTACAGATTAATGCAACCTGTGCCAAGGAAAACTTAATTTGCTTTCTCTATAGTACACTTTACTATCACAGCAATTTTTAAACTCTGGTTTTCTTTGGAAAGGAATCAATAGCTACTTACACTTCCTTCCTCTTTTACCTAATTTGATGTTCTGGGGGTAAGTGTGAATTTCACAGCAGATTTTTGCCAGATGAAATTGTGAAAAGTATTGGTGCCTTATCATCTTTTTTCTTCTAAAATATTTTTTTGGGGAAAAATTAGGAATAATTGAATGCATGTTTTAAAGGCATCCTTTCTTGCAACATCTTATTAGCAGTTTCTCCAAACAAGATACAAAAGTTAGCAGCTAACTTGAGGATGCTTTCTTATGATTGGGAAAATAAAAAAGTCAAGATGGCAACCATGCACATAACATTATCACCGTTTTGACTTTTCGATGGCCACTACCGACAGCCCTAGGTGTCTCCTGACACCTAAAACAGGATGTCATATCTCAATACATTTCTCCAAGTTTGGTAGTATTAGTAGCAGTGGTTTGTGAACTTGGTAATTATACTAAGCTATAATAATCATATTAAACTAGATAGCAATAATTTCTAATATATGTTCTTATTCTTGATTCACAATTCTACTGCATACTGTTATGCCATTTTGCTGTTTGTTTATTTGAAAACTATTGTTTTAGAGCAAAGTGTGATGTGCAAAGTTAGCTACCAATTTTGTCAAAAAGCCAAGGTTAAAATAAACTAAGGATTACCATGAGAACCAGTAGTGGTGGTTCTCACTACAACCAGTGGTGTAGTGGTTAAGGTGCAAATCAGTGGGGGTTTCAATTTTTTTTAGAACCTCTTCTGTTGGTGTCGCCTGCTTTGTGGGAGTGGCATGCCAGCCATGTGACCGGGTGGGAGTGGCTTGCCAGCCATGTGACCGGGTGGGAGTGGCTTGCCAACCATGTGACTGGGTGGGCATGGCCAACTTGCAAAATGTGGTGGAACTCACTTAACAACGTTCTTGCTTAGCAACCAAAATGTTGGCTCAGAAACTCTGGCATTTGAAGCATGCAAGTCTTAAAGCTGTCACGTTACAAGACCCATGCACCCCTAACCCTTTAGGAAAAAATCCCCAGGGGTGTTCAAACTTGACAGCTTTAAGACTTGTGGACTTCAGCTCCCAGAATTCCTCCTCTCGCTTTTCATCTTGATGATGTGCGGACGAGCAGGGGGAGGCAGCTGGAACCGGTTCTAAACAGCACTGTAGATTTGTGGAACTTCTTCTATAGAAGAGGTTAGAACTGGCAGGAACCCACCCCTGGTGCAAATCCTGAAACAGGGTGTCTGTAAGTTCTAGGCTTTCCTTGGGCATGAAATCCAAATGGGTGATTTGGGGCCAATCACACTTTCGCTCAGCTCAACCCAACTAACAGTCTTGTTGTGGGAAAAATAGGAGGCAGGAGTATTAAATGCATTTGCTACCTTGAGTTGGCCAAGATATACAAAAGGAGGGATAAAAATATGAGAATAATAATCTAAGACTAATAATAATGCAAAATGTTGTGGGAAGCTTTGAAACTTTTTAAGAATATGAATGGCATATTGCTCTTTTATGTTTATGCTCATTCTTTTAGCCTACTGTTCAATCTTTTTTCTTTTTTTAATCTGTGAATCTTATACTTCAGTTAAAAATTAACAACTATGTTGGAAATAATAAAATTTCTTTCATGTCAACAACGTACTTTACGTGGTTACCTTATATACTTTCCTACTATACTGTATATTTAGTTTTTCACTATTTTCTAGATAGGGAAAACATTCACATTTCTTTTGAAAGATGAGAAGTGATGTGTACGTCTAAGTTAAAATTCTCATGTGTATTTCTTCTGGAAGTTTGAAGTTTCCAAACTGATTAATTTCCTTAGAGATGTGAATAACAGGCTGAAATTAATACACCATGAAGCAAGATGCAACTGATGGTCATTTTGTCCTCTACATGACTGCCCCAGTTTTCCAAAATATTCCCTAGAAGGTCATTTAGATGTTAGATTTAGGCTTGCCTCAGGACCTCACTTAGCTCAGAAAACCAAAACATTTATTTGGGATTTGTCATTCTTTTTGCCTTCTAGTAGCTCTGCATTCTCACTGGCAAAAGTAGCCAAGAATTAATGAGGTGATTTAGAATTTTAAATATTTTATTTCACATCTTCTTCCACTACTTGGAATTTTTCAGTAATTGTACGAGGTTATAAAATAGAAGGAAATTTCCTCCCTGTTACAGGACTGATACTGACTTAAAAAGAATGTCGACTACTTAGATTTTTGGCTTGATCAAATAAACCAGATGTTTTAAAACTGCTTTCTAGGGAACATTGCTATCCCTCAGACACCTATCAGAGGTCACTCAGAAAGAATAACCCTCCAAAACAGCTTGTTAACTACTATAAATCTTTCTTACAAATGAGGGCAACCTTCCAAATGACCCTGGAGGCTAAGGAAGTATGAGAGGGTGCCAGGCTGAAGACAGACGACTGAGTAGAGTAGAGGACTAACAAGGAGTATTTGTTCTGGTTCTAAATTATATTTGGTTGATGCGAAAGTATGGTGAAGCCATGATAGTTTAAGAATTTTCTAAAAAGTTGCAAAAAATGGAGCTCCTTCTCCAATGTCTAAGTGCATAATCCCCACATCAGACAAATTATTTTGTCTCCTAAATTAAAAAAATCCCCATCTGTCTCTGCTCCAACTTTGCCAGTCAGGTACAACAGACGTTTAGCACAATTTGCTACCTTCTCAAGACACCCAATAATGGCTCCTTTATCAGTGCTGATATTGGGGAGTCCTATTGGTGGGTTCTTCATAAGAAACAAGTATGCACTACCTGACTATGTGGTTTCTTCCCCAAACTCCCCTAAGTTTAACCATAGACTGTCTACCATTGATCTCAACCCATTCCTAAGAGGGCTGTAAGGGGCAAGCATAAACGCACCAATGTGCCTACCATCACTGTCCTAATGTTTCTTTTTATTCGTATCCATTTCATGTATCCAAAATAATGTTTATACATATATATGTTGTCTAATACAGTACATGCATGACAAAATAATAAAATAATAAATAATAAATAATAAATAAAATAAATAAAATAAATAAAATAAATAAAATAAATAAAATAAATAAAATAAATAAAATGAATAAAATAAATAAAAAATAAATAAAATAAATAAAATAAATAAAATAAATAAAATAAATAATAAAATGTTCTCTGCTACATATTACAACATTTTCATGGTTTCCTGACCAAATAGTTTTGGCAGGTGAGCCACAAGCTTCACAGTTTTTGGATGAAGAATGTGTGAGAGCTGCTAAAATAAAAATCTACACTCTGTTCTTTAATGAGCTAACATTTCTAGTGGAAGATAAACAAGAAGGCAGTATTATTCCATGCACATTTTAAGCAGCCCCATGTGTATGTTTGTGTGTGTGTGTGTGTGTGTGTGTGTGTGTGTGTGTGAGAGAGAGAGAGAGAGAGAGAGAGAGAGAGAGAGAGACAGATACATATTTATGAAAAAGATATCTGTACACCGAGAGAAGCCTCTTCTAATTGTGAAGAATTGTATTGTTTATTGGCCTTGATTAAGAAAATAAATGTATTTAATTTAATAAAAAATAAATAAAATTATGTTGTGACTTTGATGTTAAACTAAACTAGGCCAATCTGCCTTGGGTGGCCTATGCTTTACACAGAGTGAATTTGCATGCAGATGGAGCTTTAATGCACTCCAACATTGTGTTATGCTTCCTGGTGTAGATACAACATCAGATTTTTATATTGATAATCTGACCAAAAACCCTTGACTCTATCCAACATATATACACTACAGTGTTAATAAAGATGAATTGAGACTGCTTTTGCAAAATACATTTAGCACGAAGCACAGAAATGGGCTTTCCTGTATCAATTAGAACTGATCCAAAGCAATGAAACATAAAATTCTCCTTTGCCCCATTCAGTATTCAGTACTAACCAAAGTTCTTTGCTTCAATCCTGGTAATTGGGTATTTCCTCTGTTACTCCTGAAGATATTGAAGAAGATTGTCATTGGAAGCTGCAGGTGGTTTGTAGATCTACTATACAATACTCATTGCTGCCTCCCCAATTTCCTCTTGAGGCATTTAATGCCTTGGGCCCTAATGGCTGGGCTGGCTATAGTGGTGTGCATTCAGAAAATCCATTAAGCTTCTTAAAGCTTTTACATAGGTAACTGAAAACAGTTATAAATCATCCCCTCCCGGGAGGAAGCAACAAGTCATATATCATCATAATAGAAGATTCCAAACAGAGTAAAGACATTCTCTGAAACTCCTTTGAGAAGATTTATGCAGAGGAACACAAGGGCTGGTTCACTCCATGATGATATTTGTTGATAGAATAGCAAGATGCCTTGTGCACTAATGTTAGGCCATTTGTCTTTCTTGCCCAGGATTGTCCATCCTTGAAGCAGTTTTGCAGGGTCATGAGCAGAGGTGTTTCATGTCATCTACTCACTTGGTCTGCTTTTAACTGTAAGTTCTAGGAACTGAACCTAGGACCCCCTTCCCTACAAAGCAAATGAGCTGTGGTCTCTTCCCTCAGATAATCTTTCATCTATGCATTTTTTAAAAAAAAGAAATTCCCCTGGAAAGGCACCTTTAACATCGACTGCTACTGTTTCACTTTTTTAAAATTCATTTCACTGCTTTTGGAGAATGTGGAAGCCAGTTTATAGTCTCAACTGTTCTGATGGTAAAGAAGAATATGTGCCCCGGACATTGTTCAATTGAATGATTGAGCTAATTAAGGGTAATCAAGATCTTGTTATTACTGAACAAGTCATTAAGCTATGTGTGATTGAGCAGAACTTTGGTGTCCCATGCTTAATGGTCTTCAGTGTCACATATACTGTATGTATCATACAGTACAATGCAAATAATCATCATCTTCATTAATGTAAAGCAGAAGAGGAGCCTGATGGAATATTACATATGCTAGTTAATACGTTTCTTCAGCTCAAAGCCACTAGATGCTGCTGTTGCTTGTGAGCCAACCTTATTCCTGATATATATTCAATATTTGTCATTAGTAGTCACATTCTGCAGCCATAATTGAACTGGCAACCAATCTTTGTCACAAGATAAATGTGACAGGAAGTGAAGGGGAACTCTCCATAATGTTGAGCTAAATTATTTTAGCCACAAGGGAAAAGGTAAGTTATGGCATTAAGCCAACTCTTGCCAGAAGCACATGCCTTTTCTGGAGGTAGCATATAGTCCTGATATAGAGTATGTAATATCATTATGGACAGTCTTAGTCACTGTCTTATGATTTTGGATGATAAGAGGGAAAATGCTTTTAATTTTGAAAATAAGAATGCCCTAAACAATTTATGATGGCCAGAGATGGCCAGGTGTGAAAGCAATACCCATTTCCCCACTACCATCTATGCTGCTTGTCACCATTCATTATGCACAAGCATAATTGTATAAGAATAATATGTAGAGGCATCACTCATTAACCTGGAGCAAGTTAATGCATTAACAAGGAAAGTAGTTGAGTTTCAAGAATACTCACTTTACTAAAAATTGTACAGTAAAACAAAATGTAATCCTGGCAAGTAAGCCAGATTTTTAGCTTTTGCATCAGCAACTCCATATTTCACCCAGAAAATTAAAACCAACATAAGCCTATTGTCATATTTCTATCTGGGGATAACTTTTGATCTGATTGATTTGAAAAGCAATAGACGAGTGATGTCCAATTTATGACTGAGATTTTTTCCCCCCGTAAGTTCAGAAAAAAAAAGAAGCTGCACTTTCTGAACCAAGGGCTGATTCCATGTTTAGCCATGTTGCTTGGCTTCAGGGCAGTGACATGACTAGTGCCTGAATTTAAAAACATGAGGCTTGGTAAAGTTATATGTATTATTATTTATTTAAATTTATATGGTACATGACTCCCACTCACTTTTGTCATTTTGCATACGAAAACATTAAAATCAAGGGGAAAAATGATACTGTAGACAAAAATAAAGAATAAAAGATGGTAAGGATGACAAAAATACCCCAGACAGGAACAGAGAGGGGGCATGCATGCCTACCTTCTCTGTCCTACTGTCCCCATTTATTTGCACACATTTTCTTTGTTCATGTCCATATTTATACTTATACCTGTTACCTTGTATATGTTTGACAAACTAAATAAAATAATAAATAAAAAAATGAACCCACATATTCTAAAGGAAGCATCACTCATCCTCACCAAAGGTCTGGGAGAAAAGGTAGCTCTCCAAAACCCTTTAAAGTACCAGCAGAGTGGATCTCTTTCTATGATGGAAAAGGCATGCTATATAGTAGCATTTCTGTTTCATATCTGTGAAACTCTAAATGTAACGGAGGGAATTCATTTAATTTATCATCTCACTTAACTCCAAGAAGAGAGGAATGTATTGGCAGGTCATTTGGAAGATGAAAGACCAGCTACAAAATATGAAGAAGTTGGCAAAGAAAGCTGCTCAGGGAAGTTTGTGGACAGGCTACTCTATTTCATTTCAGCTTCTATGGGAAGAATTTAAAAAAAATATTTGGGATATTCCCAATTTGAGATATGTCCAAATTATCCCCAATTTAAAGACCAATGTTCTAAGTGAACAAAGACTTACAAAATCTAAGGACAAGTATGCACTCTACTAAAGTTAAACTTAAATGTTCAATGGTCAGAGTTTGTTTCTCTTTCAGTAGTTGAACTTTATGCATGGGTCATTGACTTGCATAAATGTGTTTCTGTGGATTGGGATTTCCAAGCTGATTTCAGTGTTTAGGCTTGTATGGATTTTGCTCATAGTTAGCTTGATTATTTAAAGTAAGAAATCCACTCTAATTCCAGTTTTAACATCAGTTTAAACAATGGTGTTTAATTTCAATCTTTTTTACTACTGGTTGTGTGGGCATGGCTTTGTAAGTATGGCATGGCTTTGTGGATGTGGCTTTGTGGGCGTGGCAGGGGAAGGATACTGCAAAATCCCCATTCCCTCCCCACCCCACTAACCTGCTTTCCAACTCCATTCTCCTGTTCAGCTGAGAGGCAGCGGGGGTGAGGCCAGTCTATTTGCCGGTTCTCCAAACTACTCAAAATGTCCGCTACTGGTTCTCCAGACCTGGCTGAATACCACCTCTGAGTTTTTAAAAAAAAACCTAAAATGAAAATAGTGAGTAAAAATGATGTATGGAGTCTTGTCTCATATTATGTGTAGTGGAGACACCATTGATACAGTTACATAATTGCTGGGGCTATACATAACAGATAAACCAGATTAATTTTCACTCTTAATTAAATAATACAAAATGTGTGGTATTTAATCTACTCAAAAATGAAGAGGGAATAATGAAAAACAAACACTCTTTTCATTCATCATCAAAATATCAATTTGCTCTTCCTCTGTTACACAAATATTGATCAACAAATAAATAATTTTATAGTCTATTTTTATAATACTAAAACCCTGGTGTTCATCTGTTCCTTGTCCTCTCACATTAGTCCAAATAGTACATTATGCTGCAACAATTTTGAATCAAGGTGCCTAAAATTCGTTAACTTAAAGAATATGTAAAAAGTTAGGGAGCCATAATTCCTGTGGAATTGAAATTTCCATAATGTTCAGACAAGTTTTATTCACAAAAGTACTGTCCCTGCAGTCACACAATCATGATTCCCAACACTCCTGCCAAAGGTTTAGGTAAGTAAATATAGACTTATTCTTGAATGTCATTTGCCACTACAATTATTTTTTTATCACCCACCCACCCACCAATGCATACTTTTAAAATGATCATGGGATGACCTATAGTAGCATTGGGGTAAAAAAACGATCACTCTAAAATTTAATGTTCTTTCAATCACAGCTGACAAATTATGACCCAATGGATCTCTGTGTTGTCTAGTATGTAATATGCTGTATTTTTTGCACTATAAGATGCTCCAGACCATAAGATGCTAGCTTTTGGGGAGGAAAAAAAAAATCTGACTGCCTCCCAGAAATTTGCCTCATTTTAGAAAACAGCAAACAGTCTGGTCACCTTCAGCATAGCATTATTTAGCACAAGCAGCTGATTGACGGTTAGATCTGCCTCCTGGAATACCACCAATCAGCTGTTCCAGGCTGCAGGGATCCCCACTGTGTATCCCATTTTTGGTCTCCGGGTGTCCCATTTTTGACCCCTTCCAGGTGATGGGGATCGCTGCTGCTGCCAATTGCTAGCGCCTGGAACAGGATGAAAATGGGACATGCAGATGCCAAAAATGGGATGCGCAGAGACTGAAAATGGGGCACACGGAGGTGGTAATAGCCAGCAGTGATTGGTGGCAACAGCGGCAATCAGCGGCGGTGATCCTGCAGCCTGGAACAGGTAATTGGTGGTGTTCCAAATATTTCCTCCCTCCCTCCCTCCATCCATCCATCCATCCTTCCCTCCCCCCTCTCTCCTTCAGAATCCAATTGATGGTTTTTTCCTCTGGGCCACCTGTGGTGAAAAACAGTTCAAGTAAATCAAAGCAAAGAAGTAGATGATGCGGAGGAAAAGCCTGAAAATAGAAGATTAAATCTTAAAAGCAAAAGGAGGGCAATTCCTATGAGTAAAGAGAAACAGTGGAAAATGTGGTCATTGTGCTTCTGGATAGAAATTAGAAAAGGCCTATGGATATTTGGTTTATATATGGTGACTGCACTGAGGTTATTACATGCATAAACAAAATATTCAAATACCTACAAAGGGAAATGGATTGTGAAGATGACAGAATTTGCAGAAATGGCAAAACTGACCTGTTTGATCAGGAATAAGTGTGGACAACTCTTATGGACTTTTGTCTGAAAACAGAAAAAAAACGAATAGGTGATTTATGGATTTGCTGATTGAAAAGTGTTGAATATGGGAAGAAAGAATATGTTATAATTTTTAAAAAGGAGGTGAGGAGATTTGTTTGCTTGTAACTGCTGCAAAGATGAGTGGGAGTAGCTTCTATATATATGCTTTTCTTGTTTCTAATTATATTTTTATTTTATATTTTTCTTACTTTCTCATTTCACCTTTCTCACTCTTGTCTTTTCTAATTTAACTTTACATTAATTTATATTAATCTTTAATATCTGATAAATGTTTTAATAACATTATCCTACAAAATAGGACCAGAGGTGGATTCCTACCAGTTCGCACCTATTCAGTAGAACCGATTTGTCAAATCTACTGAACCAGTTAGAAGAGGTTCCACCAGTGGACCCGGAGAGCAGGCCACACCTACAGAAGAGGTTCCAAAAATTTTTGAAACCCACCACTGGTCCTTGGATATGATTATTCTACACTATCATGCTCCTATTTATAAAACTCAGTGCCTCTGTGAAAGGTAAGGATGACTACTGCGTTTGTGGTGCAATCAGAACATTGTGTGTGTTTATTAAGTTGTTTTAACGCAAACCAAAGATGCCTTTTAAAAAACAAGTTTACATTATATTCTTATGCATGCCAGTGCTGTGTGTGAGGTAATTTAAGGTGGTTCTGACAAGTGTTGTCGGCATCTTCATATCCGGTCACATGGGCAGCAAGTCACTCCCATCCGGTCACATGGGCGGCAAGCCACTCCCACAAAAGAGGCCACACCCACAGAGTAGGTTCGAACAATTTTTGAAACTCACCACTGAATAGGACCATGTGGACATTCTACCTTTGCTACATTGTGTACACACAGTGATCAATTGAATAGGACACAAATCCTTCACAAGGAGGAGAAATTATTAAATTTGAATTCTTTTGCTTATTCTAATGCCTTCTTAGGAGCTCTTAAGATTACTGTCCTGTCTGACATGGATGTTGGTAGCATATATTAGTAGAACAGTGACGTGCGGTGAGGTTTATGCCTGGTGAGGCTCAGCTGGGCATCCTTTTGCGAAGCAGGGCAGCGTTCGGCCTCGGCGGTGGGGGGAATTTGCATCGCGGGAGCCACCAAGCGCCCGGGTCTGCAGCAAAGGCGCTTGGTGGCTCCCACGATGCAAAGTGCCCTGCCGCCCACCCGCTGACCCGGCCTGCGGCTGCTGCTTCTCCAAGCTCCGCCGCTGGAAGTCTCGGATCACCTCTGGGGGAAAGCTGAGTGAGAAGCGGAGCGAAGCTTCTCTGTGGCCTCCCGGTGCTGCGCAGAGGCTCTTGCAGGAGCGCGTGCCAGCGGCCCAGAGCGGCCCCGCACGCACTCCTGCAAAAGCCACTGCGCAGCACTGGGAGGCCGTGGAGAAGCTTTGCTCTGCTTCTCACTCAGCTTTCCCCCAGAGGTGATCCGAGACTTCCAGTGGCGGAACTTGGAGAAGCAGCGGCTGCAGGCCGGGTCAGCGGGTGGGCGGCGGGGCACTTTGCATCGTGGGAGCCGCAAAGCGCCCAGGTCTGCAGTAAAGGCGCTTGTCAGCTCCCGCGGTGCAAAGTGCCCGTCTCCACAAGAAAGAAGCGAGGGCTTCTCCCGCCTGGTTCTTGTAAGGAAACTCCCGGCTAAGCGTTTTGTGGCTGGCTGAAATACGCGGACATTTCCAGCCACCCACAGGGGGACTAGGAGGGAAGGAGTCGCTCCTCGGGAGTCTATCTAGCCAGCAGCCCCAGGAGACACCCCCTGCCCCCCAGAGAAGAATTGGGGCACCAAAGCTCCCACACCCACCCACCTTTGGAATGCAAGAGACAGCAAGGCTTGCAGCGAAGGGAATCTGGACCCTGGGAAGGTTGGGGAGGGGTGAAGAGCGAGCCTCCTCCTTCTCCCCCACTCCTCTCTCCTCTGAAGTGCGCCCTCCGAAATAACCCGCCCAACGTAAGCGTGCTCAAGAAGACATGATTGGCTGCTTCCAGATCAGGAGGTGGGAGAATTAGTGCCTCTTTTCCATCTGAACTTCTTTGCCTTTTAACTCTTTCTTAACTTTTAGAAGGCAAAAAATTCCTTATGGAAAAGAGGCCCTGAGTTTTCTCGCCTCCTGCTTTGGTTAACACTAAGCAGACACCAAGCCACTGTGACCTGGAATCTGGTAGCAACTATCTTGGCTTTAATTATTTTAAAAAAATTATTTAAATTTCTTTTCTTTTCCTGAGGAGAGTGGTGAGGCTCCGCCTCCCTTGCCTCTAGTGACTGCACGTCCCAGTAGTAGAAGGAGGAGGAATTTTTAGTTAGAAAAATTGTGGAGGTTGAAAACAACCCATTCCACTCTATCTTGTCATCTGGCATGATCAATATTTGGGGACAACCATCTCAGCTGGGTCAACTTACAAAGGCAATGGAAAATATTAACATGTATGGTAATATAACAACCAACTTAGATTTTTTTTCTGATGAGAAAATTCTTGACTATGAGGGTTAAATAATCCAAGTCTAATGCAAATTATATCATCATCTTGTAGAAGGTAGCTCTGTGGTCCTTTCTTGCTCTCTCTCTATAATCTTGGAAGGTAATAGATATTTATCCCATTTAAAAGAACATACTTCCTATTTGTCAATGCTTTTATCTGTCTAAGATACTGTGTTTCCCACAAAATAAGACCAAGGTCTTATATGCCCTACCTCGTATGAGCAGATGGTGGGGTGGAATGGGTGAGGTCTTAACTAGGGCTTATTTTCAGCATAGGGCTTGTTTTCAGGGAAACTCAGTATTTTCCAGGTTGTTCAATGTTGTGCTACCATTTGTTGAATGCACCCAATTTACAGTTGAAGTTTAGCAAACATTTCTTGATTGCCACTCCTATTACTATAATAATGCATTTTATGTAATTTTATTGCATTTTACATCTTTTTAAAAAGCTTTATTAATGTATAACTCCAGGCACATTTTATTGTTGTGCTTTCCGGCCTATAGGCCATAATAAATGTTTGAGAATAATTCTGATGGGTTGAAAAACCTAATTTTGATTGTATTTGGAACAATAACACAGTAGCAAATGTTCCCATGTAAAATGTAATATAGACTGAACATCAAGAGAGTTGTCCTTAACAGATTACATGGATTGTATGATTGCAATGATAAACAATAAAAAAAAGATTGATGAATTTGTGTATCCTGGTAGTGTAATGATTACTTCTGTTGATAATTATATAAATAACTATGTGCAAGAACCCATGTTATCAATAAAGAGAACTGCCACTTTGCTGGCTCCCAATAGGGCAATTAGGGCAATTAACAATATGTCTGTACCAATGTACTGATAGTGAAATAATTCAGTTACCAAAATTATTCTAGCCTCATTTCTTTCTTCTCAATATACCTTGCTAAACTTTTGTAAACTTTTCTGTGAATTGGTAGACAATTACTTTTGCTTAGACAAGTGCCCCAAAACTTTACAGATAAAATAAGCATTAAGGGTGGAAAAACAGGTGGAGAAAGTTTAGAATATAGGTATGCTGGTAGATCGGAATTAGGTGGCGTGTGCATTTTACAAGGATTGACTATCAAAAAAAAATGTAAATGATCATGTTTAAGAGTGTGCTTCTGCTTTGTGTGTTATATGAAGTGAGAATGAGATACATAGTCTTGCACAGTTGAGGAAATATCATAGAAATGTTATTTTTCCTTATAGCTATTTCTGTCTTGTATCTATTTGTTTCTTCACTGAATCAGTGATGGGTTACGGCTGGTACGCCCTGGTACGGGCATACCGGTGCCTTCTGGGAGCACAAGTTACCCTTCCGGTAGGGTGCTCCAGAGGGCCTGCCTGCTCGCCCGCTGTCCTTACCTGTATTTGACTCAACTGGGCCATTTGCATACGCACACGGAGTGTACTGCACCTGCACAACGCTCCGCTGAGCAGCTGGAGTGTGATGGGCAGTGAGTTACGGATGCATGTGCAGCGTGCATGCACATGGTGGATGCCCAGCCCCGTTGCAGCGTACTGGTTGCAACAGTATCCGGAACCCACCACTGCAGTGAATGTATTTAAGAAAGTGAATTCTCATTATAGTTCTAAATACTATCTTGTTATTGATAAACATACAGTATTTTTACTACATGCATGTTGCATATAGTAAATATATACATTTTACTTGCAAATATGCATTATACTTGCATATTGCAAGGCTTTTTAGAGCAGGCCTGGGGATTGCTGAAACCTACAAAGTCAACATCTTATCTTATTTCATTTAGCATAAGGGAAAAGCCTACACCTTCAAATTGATCTGTACATGAATACACAGATATGTGCATGCATATACAACATACAATGGCAGCAGTATTCATGACTTTAGTGGTCTTTGGTTAGACTCAAGTTATTTCTCTTTCATCCTAATGGACTCATATATCATAACTCTTCATTTCTGCATTTCAAAGTGAAATTAAATCACAGCGGCAGAACTACCGAGGCAGAACTTTTTCAATTTCCATAAAGGAGATCATTCATTTTTGAACCCAGTGACATCATTTTTCCTCTATGATTTGACACTTCCAATTTTGTATTCTTTGCTTATATACTATCTGTTTTCCTTATTCTTCATTTTTTAAGGTACATTGAGCTCAAAAACTAAGCAGGATTGAGCCTGGTTACTACTTGGGTGAGCACTGGAAGAATGTATTAGAGGTGTAGGCTAAACTATGGACTAGCTGGAAAACATTGTGGGAAAAACCATGCAAAGCTCTCCTATAAAATCCCCCCCCCCCCCGAAAAAAAAACCCCAATCAAACCCATGTTCATGGCACAAAATCATTAAGAGTCAAATTCAACTAGAAAACTTTAGTTAGAAACATTGATACTTTTTTAATAAAACACTTACAACTTATCATTAAAAATCAAAATGAAAAAATAACTGTTATTAATGGTTTCATAGGATTTATCCTTTCATTATTCCTGCAAATGAAAAGGAATAGTTCAGAAGTATTTCATCCTAATTATAAATTACAATTTTTGAAATACCTCTTATGTACTAGAAAATGTGTTAGGATAACATTGTCACTTTATATTTTATGTTTTATGATTTATTTATTATTAAAATTATTTATTATTAAAATTTATATGCCGCCTAATCCCAAAGGACTCCGGGTGGCTTGCAAAAAAGATGTATATGATAGCCTCTTTCCTATGGATGTTAGTCATCTCAACTGGATATTTTGCAGATATTAAACAGAGTGTCTTATTACTTTAAAAAATTGTTTAATAAATATTTGATAAACATTTTTGTTTTGTTCATGACCTTTAATATTTAAAACATATGATTGAGGAATACTATATATAGTCTTGACTGGGTCAAGATCATCAAATGTTGCACCTCAAAACACATCCCAAACCACACAAAAATAATGCATTTTTATGTTTTATTTATTTTATTGTCATTTGTTTGATTGATTATTATTTTTTAAATAAAGTTTTTTATTTTTTATTCTCTGTATATACATTCACATAATAATAATATTTTTTTTACATTTATAATTCTAATACATTTATCATTCCATTTATAGAATTGTAATATTCCATTCGGGTTGTTTTGTTTACTATCCCTCACCTATTTTGACACCATCTTC
This sequence comes from Thamnophis elegans, assembly GCF_009769535.1. Taxonomy (NCBI): domain Eukaryota; kingdom Metazoa; phylum Chordata; class Lepidosauria; order Squamata; family Natricidae; genus Thamnophis; species Thamnophis elegans. The sequence continues at coordinate 59,467,108 of NC_045547.1, forward strand.
TTCTCCTTTTCTTTTCTCCCTCCCTCCCTTCTCTACTTCCTTCCTTCCTCCTTTCCTTTCCTTCTTTCCTTACCTATCCCCTACTCCTCTCTTCCTCTTCTCCTTTCTACCCTCACTCCTTCTCTCCTTCTTCTTTCCATCTTCCTCTCATCCTCTCTATCTTCCTTCCCTCCTCTTCCTCTCTTCTCCTCTCTTCCTTTCTCTCCCTCCTTCCCTTCTCTACTTTCTTCTTTCTTCCTATCCTTTCCCTTTCTTCTATGCTTACCTCTCCCCTACTTCTCTCTACCTCTTCCCCTTCTTACCCTGTCTCCTTCTCACCTTCCCCCTTCCATCTTCCTCTCCTCACCTTCTCTCTTCCTTACCTCCTTTTCCTCTCATTTCCTCTCTTCCTTTCTTTTTTTATTGCTGCAGGTGTCTCTTCCAGCTATTAATTTCTATTTTCTTGGGGTGGTATTTCTGCAAACCCAAAAATCTTTGTATATCATTTGTTTTTTTAAAAAAGAATATTTTTTCTTTTTTGGCCAGACAAAGACTGACAACACAAAACACATAAAACCTTCTTCAATCACATACAACATGTCATTTAGTTGTAAGGTTTTTGTGCATCACTTCCATAGTCCTCACTTTCAAATGTATGTAAGATCACAAATTATCAATTCATTTCAAACAAATTCTCATATCATCAATCCAGTATATTATATAAAAAATTATTATAATTATTACAATCATTTGACTATAAATTGCTTTTACATCCTTTTGTATGAAATATCCTAAGTTTGCAGTAAAACTATATAATAGCATTCCATTAAATCCTCCTAAAACCATACAATAACATTTCATCTTTCTAACATATTCTAAATAAAAATTGATTATATTTAATAACAAATACTTCAAAATCTCCTCTTATAGTCATCATTTGCCGTTTGTATAAAATTTCATATCCTCAAACTAGTACCTATACATGTATTATTATCATTATTACTCATTTATATGACTATATATAATACTCTAATTTTAACTAAGTTTGACGTAATTTTTATTGTAAACTTTCACTACATCAACCTGTATCTTTCCAGTAGTAGTGCAATTTTATATCTCATGTCATTTGTGGAATTAATATTCTGGTTGTTTTCTTAGTAAGTCTTTTATGGACTTCTTTTCGCAGCTTATTGCTCATTGTATATCTTATGAGCACCTGAAACCCTCCATCTGTTCCTTTCATCAACTCATCTTTGGTTATCACCGATGTTTCAGTCAAGATTTTTCTCCTTACTTCCAACAACTTTTCTCTTTTTTCTTCTTCCGTACTTTGAGATCTGAGGTAGAGTTCCAAGTTTGATTGATTATTTTGAGCCACCCAGTTCAAGTTGAATAAATTATTACTATGGCCCATTGCAGTCAGTTAGATGTTTAGACTGGAGTTGCCATTTTTATCCAATAGCAATAGCAATAGCAGATTTTTATATACCGCTTCATAGGGCTTTCAGCCCTCTCTAAGCGGTTTACAGAGTCAGCATATTGCCCCCAACAACAATCTGGGTCCTCATTTTACCCACCTCGGAAGGATGGAAGGCTGAGTCAACCCTGAGCCGGTGAGATTTGAACCGCTGAACTGCTGATCTAGCAGTCAGCCTGCAGTGCTGCATTTAACCACTGCGCCACCTTGGCTCTTATCCACCAAATAAGTTCTTTCCAAGATCCTGGGAATGCAGATATTGTTTGATATTGTTAAAGATATGGATGTTCTGCCTTTTGTGTACAAATAGTGCTGTTCTGGGTTTGTACCTGAGGCACCTATTACCAGTGGTACCATCTTTGCTGTCTTTGGCCACAGTCATTCTGTTTCTGTTTTCAGGTCTTTATATTTTGTGATTTTTCTCCAATTCTTTTTTCTTTTATTCTACTGTCAGCAGACATCATTTAGTCCACTATCCAGGCTTTTTTGCCCTTCTGTTTGATAATTGTTAAGTCTAGCGTGTTAAGTGACAGGTGATTAACTGTTTGAATTCTAAAATCCCTTCATTTTCTATTACTGACAAGTGGTAAGTTGGACTCAGTTGTAGTGGAATGAGGATACCACTGGAGGACCAAAAATACCAGATTAGGCACAGATCATCATAGAGAAAATCTGTCTATATGGTTGCTAAAAGTCAATTTGATCGTGTATAATGAATGAATGAATCAATCAATCAATCAATCACCAATCAATTGCATTAACTGCATTATACAGATTTCTTCCTTCTCTCTGAAACTGTACATGTACAACAACTCTATCTCTCTTGTAGACAGATATTAAATAGCAAACATAAATGCTAGGCATATTGTTTTTCATAATGTAAAATGAGGAATTCTGCTTATATTTATTTAGACATCTTTGAGATTCTTTGTTCACATACAGAACATGAACATACAATCTTAACAGTGCAGGGAATGCAAGTAGAATGCTGACCACACCATGTAGGATTAGCTTTGCACAATTTCATATCCTGGTCTTTGCCCGTCAGCCCTACCTCCCTATGTGGACCCTAATTTACACAATAACAAAATACACAAATAAATAAAAATAATTTTATGTCTGCAACACAAACAAGAAAAGAGCTGGAGAGAGAAAAGACTCAGGGTTATCTTGTTGAGGTTACCTTATTGAGACAAAAGAAGCACCATTAGAAAGATGATTATTGAATTAAATAAGCTCCAAGATATTTTATCATATAGATCAAATGATGTGCATAAAATGTTGCTGAAAAGAAGGTTGCAACAAATTTGAAATAAAGCATTTTAATAGCCCCCACGTGATACCTGCCGTTATGGTTTTGGTGAAGCCAGAGTTAGGAAGGGTTTATCAAATATTGAGTGTCAAAGTTATTAATTCCTTGTGTGCTACTTAGTTATCAGACCTGTAGAAAGTGATAACCTGTGGTTAAAAATGATACAAAACAATGCACAGAGATTACTTGCATTAATCTATCTCAGAAATCTATATATCAATAAAAAAGATTTGATATAATATTTTACAGTGGGGAAAAGTAGATAATGATGTCAGGTTATCTCACGGACAGATATTTTCATTCCTATGTGTCAGATATAGACATAAACTAAGTAAATACTTAAATTAGAAAAACCATTTTAAAAATCAATGCTGAAGCCATTTCATCTGTCTGCAAAGGATAGCTTGATTTTTTTTGTGTATTTGGTAGTTATTTTATTCAAATTTCTATATTGAGATGTATTAGTGATTAGATTAGGTTAATGCTCTGCCATGGCAATTCTATGTGTCTAATTGTAGCTTATTTTAATTGATAACAGATTTATGCTTTATAAAAAACAAAGACATTCTTTCTCAAATAATATTTTAAAAATGAAAATGTCTAAGACCCCAGTAAAAATCTGTCTCATGGAAGTTTATGGTGTACTTCAAAAATTCTTAATGTATTTGGTAACAATTAAACTCATGGTTTAATTAAAACAGATACATTTGAAGATTTTTGAATAAAGAAGAATAATTCATGTACACAAATTGTCAGGTACAGAAAAACTTAAAATGCCAAGGTGAATTGTTCAATGCAATTTCTTTATTGTTGTTCACATATAGATAGACTTAAATACACTCTGCATAATTATCAGATAAACGATAAACGATGTGAAGAATTCAGAAGGATCTTTTCTGGGTCTCTCCTGGGTACCAATGTGGATTTGTCTCTTCACTCTTCCCTCTTGCAACTCAGCACCAGATTCTATTACGCAAATTGTTAAAGAAAAATGAAAAGAGAAAGCTTTTTCCATAATTACATCTCTGTAGCTCTTTCAACAGTAAGGAACAAGGTTAGGCAGGGTAGTATACAGAAGGGGAATAATCCTCATTTCTAAAGTTTATTTTAGGATACAGACTAAAATAAGATAGAGATTAGAGTTCTCCTCTTTTGTGGTGTCCATGCCATATCAAATTGTTGCAGAGACTTCAAAAGGGATAGGGGTAAGAAATTTTACAACCATTTCCTTAATTAAACACTTTAATTCAATGTAATTTTCCCTTCTAGGCAGATGTTATACCCTCCAAAAATAGATGGTAGTAGGTATTATCAACTTTAGCCTCATTATCATCTGTTTATCCAACATTCATTCAACTTAATGTAGAGATTTTTATATCAGCCAATTGTTGGCTAGGACAGTTGTCATTTAATGAATGCCCTGACCCAGGGGAATTTTGCACTGTATCCTTTTTCAGTTCGGGCGGTCCAGTGCTACCAGTGTTCTCTTTTTGCCACAAAAGTGAAGCAGTGGCTATCATCCCTGAGGTAGACCTGACTAGAAAACCAAAGTTATGAGTGATAATTGTACTTTTATTATATAGTTATAGTAACTGATGTCCTGTAAGTCTGAATCCACATCCCCCTTTCATGCCTTATCTTTTAGAAAACTAGGCACGGTCTAGTCTGAGATGGTTTCTCAAATTGCACTTCTGCAATTTGATGTTATTTCATGTTACCATTCTCTTAGTTGCAGGTCTTCCTCCTGTTCATAAGTGTGCATAATTTTGGTTTTCTACTTCAGTCTACCATGAAGGGCTGACAGGTTGGCAACTTGTATAGATCTCAGACAATTCTTCTTGAGATCTTGTCAATCAGGAGGTTCCTTCTGATGTTTTGTTTGAACCTTCTTCCTTGAAGTTTTAATTCAAGTATTCTGGTAATTCTCTTTTGAAGAGTCATTGTTCTTTTTCTGAAGTATTGCAGATGTATGTTGGATAATTGAGATAGCCAAAGAATTCCAAAATAAGCTGATTTGTGCTTCTTTGATTACTGACAAGCCTTTGATTGTGTCAAACATGTCAAGCTGTGGACTGTATTTAGAAAAATGGGAATCCCAGAGCATCTCATTGCACTGTTGTGAAATCTATAGAAAGAACAGGAAGCCACAGTAAGACAGAATATTGTGAAAAAAATTGTCTCCAAGCTGGGGAAGAAATGTAGGTCTTGGAAATGATATTTAGATAATGGGATATACCTTTGTCTACAAAGATCAGAACTACTGAGAAAATGGTTTTGAATGTGACAATCTATGAAAATGAAAGCTGAACTTAGAAGCAGCAAGATAGAAGGAACATTAATATTTTTAAAAGTTGGCGTTGGAGAATATTGTGGATAGCCAAGATAATAGACAAATAGATCATGGAACTAATCAACCAAAATTCTGTTTGATATACAAATGACCAGGATCAAATTATTTAACTTCAGATACATTGTGTGAAGATCTAGCACCCAGGGGAGGGCTCTAATGCTTGTAAAGGGTGGAAGGAAAATGAAGATGAGAATTAGCAGAGACTTAGATCTGAAGGATCATGTTCTCAGTAGATTCCCCTGGCAAAAATCTATTTATGTGATTGCTAAAAGTTGAAAAATTGATGGCACAATTGTAGCACTCAGGATGGGACAGGGTATTCCAAATGTGTCTTAGTAAAGTAGAATAGAGTGGAACAATTACTTTCTGTGATGTAGACTTAGTACTCCTGTTTGAAACATTCCATGGTAGCACTCCATTTTCCATTTTAGTAATAGATTTTAAAATCTGCATTTAACTTTTTGGAATAACAACAACTAGATCCCCATGTACTGTTGCACATCCTATTGTGGTACGTTATATTTTCCCAACCCACATACAGAATTTTACATTTCTCTCTATTAAATTCCATCCCACTGCTCAATCTTGCCTAGATCTAGTTAAAGTTCTCTTTCATTTAAAGCATTAGCTATCCCTCTCTGTTTAGTGCTATCTGCACCCTTGTAAATGTCCTGAGAATGCCCTCATCCAAGTCATTGATAAAAAAAGGTTGAATGGCACAGTGTTCAGGACATGCCTCTTTAATATCTTCCTCTAAACTACAATGGACCCATTGTTAGATCGAGTGAATGAAGGCACACTCAGGCTTCAGAGTAACAAACAGCTCTTTATTAGCACAAGTCATCTATGTACAATCCAGTGAAGGTTCAGTCTGACAGCAGCCCTTTTATAGGGAGCTGTCAGACCCCTCAACCAATCAGATTGAATCTCTGTTCCTGCCGAAACAGAGGACCTTGGTGTAAACCATTACCAATGTTTCTGGTATCTAACACCCCTCCTCTCTTAGATGGGCTCAACTGACTTGTGACGTAGTCACGCAGGTAGGCGGGCTTTCTAGTGGCTCGCCCAGACCTACGCAGTTCAGTTGGTGGATGTTCTTCAGTCAGGGCGGATGACCTGTTGTCTCCATGGCTTCACCTGGTGGAAGCTCCTGGAACTTCTCACAGGCGCGGCTGGAGTTTCTGGAGCTGGTTCACTTGGAACTTGCTGTGGGCCTGCAACAATTACAGATAAGTGCCCCGGTACCTTCGGGATTGAGTTATCTGTGGGAGGAGTGAATTCGTGCTCCTTTTGTGTAGGACTTTGGCTAACTCGTGCAGTTACCTCTGGTTGCCTAAGACTGGAGTGCTGCCACGGAGTTGGTCAATGTGCTGTCTCCAATTTGACTGTCCTCAAGCTCTAATAGATAAGAGCGAGGCCTGGTGATGCCTATTACTATGGCAGGAATCCAAAGAGTTTCCCCAGCATAGTTGTGGGCATAAACCTGATCCCCTACGCTAAACTTTCTTATTTTGCTGGTCAAATCTGGGGGCAACCTGGCAGAGTAGTTTGGGTGTAGCCGGTCTAAGTGGAACATAGCCGGCGACCCATTAGAAGCTCGGAAGGTATGTCTGGGTATGTCTATTTTTATGAAAAGAAGGACCAGGGGTGACATCATAGCAGTGTTCCAATATCTCAGGGGTTGCCACAAAGAGGAGAGAATCAAACTATTCTCCAAAGCACTTGAGGGCAGGACAAGAAGCAATGGGTGGAAATTAATCAAGGAGAGAAGCAATTTAGAACTATGGAGAAATTTCTTGACAGTTAGAACAATTAATCAGTGGATCAACTTGCCTCCAGAAGTTGTGAATGCTCCAACACTGGATGTTTTTAAGAAAATGTTGGATAACCATTTGTATGAAGTGGTGTAGGGTTTCCTGCCTAAGCAGGGGGTTGGACTAGAAGACCTCCAAGGTACCTTCCAACTTCTATTCTATTCTATTCAGATTATGAAGTACTTTGTCAAAGGTCTATCCCTGAAATATTTAGTATGGATATACATGGGGAAGGATGATTCAGGATTCTTCTTCCCCACTGTCCTTTCAAGCAGCCTGACATCTCCCAGTTACTGTATTTCATTCAAAAGTAATGGATCTCATGTTTAGAGTTTAGCTGCAACAAATAAATGGTAATGACAACCCATATTTCAGAGGGAACAACACCTCATCCTGCAATAGAGATTAGTTTTTCAAAAATCATGTTTCTGTTTCTGCCAGTATATGTAAAACTTATTCTTCTTTATTATTTCATGCTTTGTTCTGATGCAGAGACATAAATCAGAATCATTTTAATAATAAAAAAAAGAGTGGGGGTGAGTTTGAAGTCATGCTAAGTGGATTTTATTCTCTTACATGATGTCTGGAAAGTAAAACAAACACACGAGTGGTTTTATATCTGTCTCTGCAAGACAGAAAAGAAATAAGCAATTAACAGTGCAAGTAGCTTTAAAAGCTTCATTCTTCTGAAAGAAAAATCCAGGGGCTCAGTTCCTTATATATGAAATGCACTTTCATTTTTAACATTTGCTAGTATATTTTTTCAATAATTAAATATAAATCTACAGCAACCTCCACCAACAGCTCCCCAAACCCCTATGATAGTATGCTTTCAACCTGTTTCATGGCTTATTAGTATTTCTGAATCCTCAGCCAATGACTGGATGGACACAAGAAAGCAAATGTTTGAACCTATCACCATGTTCATGCTTAGCATAACACTTACTTTCTAGGATCCTAGTTGGACAAAGCCATCCACGGCTGGGCATGGTTAGAGAGTAATTCAGAGTATGAAGTCACATGTGGCAGGTTCAGAGAATCCTCATGATATGTATGCAAAACTATCTAGGAGAGAGAGAGAGATTTCCATCCAGATACATAGACTGGCTGGCTGGCTGGCTGGCTGGCTGGCTGGCTGGCAGGCAGGCAGGCAGGCAGGCAGGCAGGCAGGCAGGCAGGCAGGCAGGCAGGCAGGTAGGCAGGCAGGCAGGCAGGCAGGCAGACATAGATGGTAAATGCCTTCAATAGGCATAGACGAGTTGGAATATGTATCTAGCTTCGGTTATTTTCTCCACTTGGTTCTTTAATAGGGAGCTGCAGCCAGTTTTGCTGGAGTTTTGGAAAAAGAAGTGGATGTGAGACAGAAAAGGGCAATACATTTTCCAAAGACTTTGGGGAACTATAGGCATTCTAGATCCAAATTTAAAAAAAAATTGTAGTGGAAAACAAGCCCCTTTGGTCCAGGTAAAATTAACTCAGTGCCCAAGAAAACACTACTGTATATTGCTGGAAGAAGCAGTGTAAAAACAGATTTAGGAAAGTAGAGGAAAAGAGATTGGAGTCACAGGCCAGAGGGGATAAGAAAGAAGTGCACCACACTGCCACATTGTATAGCGAAGACCTTATATTAACTCTTGAATCCCTGCTGGTGCAACCAAAACTGGGGCATTGTATCAGCAGATACATTTTGTGTTGTTGCTCTTGTTAGTTGCAAAGTCGTGTCCGACCCATCGTGACCCCATGGACAACATTCCTCCAGACCTTCCTGTCCTCTACCATCCTCCAGAGTTTATTTAAGCTCACTCCTATTGCTTCAGTGACCCCATCCAGCCACCTCATTCTGTGGTTCCCTTCTTCTTTTGCCAGCAGTGAGTCCTTCCTTCTCATTAGTTGGCCAAAGTATTTGAGTAGTCGATGCATAGATTCTGAAGGGCTTTTTGGTCCTATCATTTCCCTTTGTCCAGATAATCTTTTTCAAACTTGGCAACTAAGATAAGTAGATGGACTTCAACGCCCCAAATTCCCCTGAAGTCAGGGGTGGGTTCCTGCCAGTTCTAACCTCTTCTATAGAAGAGGTTCCACAAATCTACAGTGCTGTTTAGAACCGGTTCCAGCTTCCTCCCCCCGCTTGTCCGCACATCATCAAGATGAAGAGCAAGAGAAGGAATTCTGGGAGTTGAAGTGTGCAAGTCTTAAAGCTGTCAAGTATGAACACCCCTAGGGTTTTTTTTTCTAAAGGGTTAGGGGTGCATGGGTAACTTGTAACTTGACAGCTTTAAGACTTGCACACTTCAATGCCAACATTTTGGTTGCTAAACAAGAACGTTGTTAAGTGAGTTTCACTAAATTTTACAAGTTGGCCACGCCCACCCATTCACATGACTGCCAAACCATTCCCAATCGGTCACATGGCTGGCAAGCCACTCCCACCCGGTCACATGGCCGGCAAGCCACTCCCACCCAGTCACATGGCTGGCAAGCCACTCCCACAAAGCAGGCCACACCTACAGAAGAGGTTCTTTAAAAAATTGAAGCCCATCACTGCCTGAAGTCCACATATCTTAGAATTGCGAAGGCTGAGAAACATTGCTACAAACAAACAAGACCACCGTATAAGAATACTCCAATTATGGCATAGCTGTAAAATTATTGTAAGCTTTTGCTTAGGTTTTGTATTATCGCTCACATAGGGAATGTTTTTCCCCCCCATTTTGGCGAGAAAAGATGTCTAAGCATTGTTAGCGAAGCATCCTCAGCAGAAAACAGTCTGGCATAAAATAATTGCTGCTTTTAGTGGAAAACGTTTGCTTTATTCTTTTTGAAAAATATAAAGATTGGCATCTAGTTCTGGTTTAGTTCAGCTCAATTGTGAAGAATAGCTAAGCACATGAATAAGGGAAGCTCTGTTGACACTCACTTTCTTCTGGCTTTCAAAAATGAGATAGTACAGGTAGTCCTCAACTTACAACAGTTTGTTTAGTGACAGATAAAAGTTACAACTGCACGGAAAACAGTGACTTATAACTATTTTTCACAGTTATGACCTTTTCAGCATCCACGTGATCATGTGATTAAAATTCAGACACTTGGCAACTGGTTCAAAGCTATGACGGCTGCAGTGTCCCCCCTGTCCTGTGATCACTTTTTGTGACCTTCTGACAAGCAAAGTCAATGAGAAAGCCAGATTCACTTAGCAACCTGGTTACTATCTTATCAACTACAGCAGTGGTTCCCAAACTTGGCAACTTTAAGACTTGTGGACTTCAACTCCCAGAATTCTCCAGCCAGCTCTGCTCTGCTGGCTGGAGAATTCTGGGAGTTGATGTCCACAAGTCTTAAAGTTGCCAAGTTTGGGAACCACTGAACTACAGTGATTCACTTAATAATTGAGGCAAGAAAGGGCCTAAAATGAAGCAAAATTCACTTAAAATGTCTCACTTAACCATAGAAATGTTGGGCTCAATTGTGGTCTTAAGTCGGGAACTACATGTAAATAAATCTACTAAATGGAAAACTCTTTTTTGCTTGTAGATTGCATTGTTTTAACCAATGAACAAAATATGTTTCTTGGCATTTATTTATAAGTGGAAACCTCTCTCTCCCCCTCCCTCTCTTTCTCTTATAATGACTGAGTAGACTCACTTAAAGAAATATATCATTTTTTACAGAGTTAAGATTGGTGTCATATTCTATATTGCCTGGTGAAGTATTATATGTAAAAGTTGTTTATAAGACACTAGTTATTGTTAGCATAGCCAATAAAAACCAATTTGCATATTTCTCTCTTTAACAGATTTTTTTGTTTGGTGAAAAAAAGAAGGGAGAACTCCCCTACATGGAGAGTTATTGAAGAACAATAGCATTGATTGGATGTCTCCAAATAACAACAACAACAACAACAACAACAACATTAAAAAGCAGATAAAGTAGATAGAAACAAGACCTGGAAATAGCTAAGAGCAGAAAAGTTGAATAAGGAGGCTGAGGGGCTAATTCTAGCTTCTGAAGGTGAAGCCTTAAGAAAAAATGCATACAAAGCTAGAATTGAGAAGATAGAAATAGGCAACAAGTGCCATTTCTGCAAAGAAGCTGAAGAAACAGTGAATTACCTAGTCAGGTATTGCAAAAAGATTGCACAGACTACAAACAATGGCAACAATGGTCCATTGGAAGATCTGCAAGAAATCTTATTTGCCTATAAGCAAGAACTGGTGGGACCATAAAAGAAAGAAAGTAATAAAAAATGAACAATCTAAAGTGCTCTGGGATTTTAGAATTCAAACAGACAGGCACCTGGTGCATAACGCCTCAGACTTAACTTTGCTGATAACAAAGACAAAAGTAGTCTGGATAGAGGACATTGCAGTATCTGTAGACAGAAGAATAGAAAGAAAGAGCTGGAAAAAAAATCACAAAATACAAAGACCTCCAAAAAGAAATAGAACAAGTGAGACAAAAGAAAGCAAAAGTAGTACTAATAGTAATACACACCTTGAGTGCAATTCCAAAACAACTGGAATACCACTTGAATACCATCGACATTGAAAAATTCATCATCAGTCAATTGCAAAAGACAGATTTATTTGGCGCCATAAAATGGCAACATCTGCCTATCCCAGGTACTTGGGATTTATAAACTCAATGGGTGGATTAAAATGCCAAATCCAGTCTAAACATCTGGCTGATTATGTGATGAATCATAATAAGTCAACAAAGAAAGAAAATGATATAATAAAAACTTCACCGAAGACCTCTATTTATTTATCTCAATCAACGTTTAATTATTGATCGATGTACAGTTTTCTGCCATTTGTGAATTTTCTCCTCTTCGTATGATTGTTTAGAATAAGCTTGATATTGGAATGGGTAAATTATTTAATATTCTTTGGATGTAGTTCTATAGTTTGTCACTAGATCCTACTGACCTCTCACTCAGTGAGGTAAATGAAGTTTGTCTGGCATTAGTGTGGTCTACTTTCCAAGTGGGCATTATTTCACAGGCAATAAACACAGAGGATTTTTGTCTTGATGATTTCAGAAATGGATAAACAAGCTTCATATCCATCATTTATGAAAATCAGTTTGGGAATGGTATAGTTATTTTTCTGCCATTGGACCCAAGGGTGTCAGGGTTCCAAGTAACACCCCCAACAAAAGAAGACTCCAAGGCTTGAAGTTCCTCAAAGTTCCACTTTATTAGAGATGTCATATTGGCACATCTGGGAAAACCCGAATCTGAAAGTTTCCAGGTTTTCCCCACCCAAGTGAAAGTTCAAGTCCCTGCCCAGCACCCACATGTCCACCACATGGTCCAATCAGGCACCATCCAACACTGGAGATCCCATTGCAGCTTCAGGGTTAGGTGTCCTTGACTATCTGAGAAAGAATGTCATTTTGACTATATGTCACCCATATGCCATATAATCCCTCCCTCCCATTTTTTACAGTGAAAAATGTGGCAGGCCTGAAGACCCAATGTAAAAGATGACAAAGGGAAGGGAGAAGTAAGAAAGAAAGGAAGAAAATTGAAGGAAGATTTTTTTAAAAAAATCTTGTCTCACTTTCTGCCCTGGGCAGCACAAATTGAAGGAGGAAGTTCAATAGCATCTCCTCATTAATTTTTAAAAAGTACTTCTTTGTAAAAGGTTTAAGTTAAGCGAGAATATTGCTGGTAGCTACCTTTCATATTTTATGGACAAGGCAGATTTTTATTTTTTAAAGGGTTTTGCTGGGGGGAACTGAATAATTTTCTGTGTTTTAAAAGCTACAAGCTGATTTGAGCATACATATCGCTGTCTTTGTGTTTCCTACTTCAAAATAGCAGAAACCTACAGCAAAACTGTGCATGCCCAGGATCTACGTTCCTTCTCTGCCTGGTCCGTGCAAAACGTCTCTTCCACAAAACTGGTCTGTGGTGCCAAAAAGATTGAGGACTGCTGTGGTAGATAATTTGATACATGCATACATTATGTATATGTATATGTATATGTATATGTATATGTATATGTATATGTATATGTATATGTATATGTATATGTATATGTATATGTATATGTATATGTATATGTATATGTATATGTATATGTATATGTATATACATATACATATACATATACATATACATATACATATACATATACATATATACATACATACACATATACACATACACATATGCACGCACGGACACACACACACACACACACACACACACACACACACACACACACACTCGTAGATTTTAACAGATATAGGTATGCCGGTCTTGTTATATTCGGAATCTTGTTGTATATATATATATAGTTAGTTAGCTAGCTACCTAGTTAGTTAGCTCGTTAATTAGTTAGTTAGTTAATTTTGTTAATTTTGTCTTGTTTTATGTGCTCTTTTCTTTGGTTTGGCAATAGAATTTAGTAATCAAATAGATTATCTGTCAAATGATTGTATATTACCTTTTAAAAATGTTAATTGTAGCTAATTTCTCTGTAGTTTCTTTAAACTTATGTTTAATTGAAGCAGATTAAATGTGAAATATTGATTCTGAGAAAGTGCTGTAGCATGATTGTTTATTAGTGATGGGGAAAAAAATGAAATATAAAAGGCTTATGGTGTCCTAAAGAACTAATTTAGTCTGGGGTGAGTTTTTACTCAAATGGTCTTCACAGTATGCTTCAGGATGATTCAGAGTTAATGAAAAGTTGAGGAATGTCTAAATGGTATGACTTTCTTGGGATTGTTGAAACAGCTATCTCACCCCTGCAGCCTGTCATGAATTCAGCAATGTGCATAATAGGCAAAGTGTCTCTTATTCTTATAGCAATTATTATAATGTCTTAAACTGATATATTTCATTGAATCAAAAGCTACAGGACTAGGCATTCTGCCTGAGTGGACACCTGTTCTTTCTTTCTCTTATATTCACAGGCATACAGTGTCATCACATTATGTTCTTATGCTGACAATTAGTAGCTTGGCTGGGTCACTAAACCAATCCACTGAGTTGACACTTATCTTCACATAGATCATTACAGAAGTGAAAAATGACTAGCTAGTGATTCACTTGATTTCTTTTGGTAGCTGGAACTAAAATGATAGGTTTTCCTTGCTCTTAAGCAGGAAACCTGCTTCCCCTTAAAGCAGACCTTCTGAAGAACAATTCAATCGCCACACAGCTGAACAGACAATATAATATATCAAAATGCTACTGGATCTCCTCTGTGCCAAATGAAGGGCTATAACATTCAACTTGCTCAGTAAATGCTGCTGATTTTTAATCTATAGTCCTTGCTATCTTTATAAGGGAGTTGGGTAAAGAAAATTATACTGATATTTTGTACTGTGCAAAGAAGATAATAGCTCTGAGAAAACTTCAGCTGTAAGTGAAACTGGCTGCCATTTACAACATGGGTGATGGAATTTTCAGTAGATAATTTTACAACCTTTTCTTTTTCTCTCTCTTAAATTGGAGAAGTGAGACTTTTTAATGTGAAATCAAAACTGCAGGAGTCTTTTGGTGTCAAATGGGCTCTTATGAATGAAGGAAAAAGGGTACTTCACAATCACAGGTTTTCTTTTTTTCTTTTTTCTTTAATTCTACAGTGACAGATATTTCAACCTGCTTTATTACTGATTGCTTTGTCCTTCGGAATTCTGATTTTCTTATTATAGATTGCTTATACTCTGAACAGAGCAGATCTGGAGCATACACCTGAGTCAAACATGCAAGATATCTTAAAGGCAGGATAATGGGAAATAAATGTGCTGCTCAGAAAAACTGCCATGTAAATAGCCTTCAATTCTCAGTGAGGGAATCTGCATCTTACAACTTAAGCCTGCAACAAAACACTTCAGTGTGGAGTTCACTCACACTGCACCATTCTTTCCACACCGCAGGTAGTCCTACGGCCACAATTAAGCCCCAAATTTATGTTGCTAAGTGAGAAATTTTAAAGTGAGTTTTGCACCATTTTACGACTTATCTTGCTGCAGTTGTTAAGTGAATCGCTGCAGTTGTTAAGTCAGTAACCTGATTGTTAGTGAACCTGGGTTCCCCATTGACTTTGCTTGTCAGAAGGTCGCAAAAGATGATCACATGATCCCAGGACACTGCAGCCGTCATAAATATGAACCAGTTGCCAAGCATCTGAATATTGATCATATGACCATGGGGATGTTGCAAGGGTCATAAGTGTGAAAAATGGTCATAAGTTACTTTTTTCACTACCTTTGTTACTTTGAACGGTCACTAAATGAACTGCCGTAAGTCAAGGACTACCTGTACTAATTTTTCATTTCTTTCAAAAATAATTTAGTATGTGCATGATCAGTGTTCGTTCATCTGGTTTTCTTGCCCCATTTGCGTATATACAGTATTAATTAATATATGTGTGTACACACAACACACACAAACACACACTTACTTGAAGACGATGGTTCAAGCATTTAGAAAATTGAAAGATTTAAAATTTAAAATTTCAGTTTCAGACCATTTTAAATCTTTGATTGCTTTTGTTATGCTTAAGTAATTATTTGTTTTTACTAAATAAATTAAACTTCTCCCCACTGCATCTCAGTAAAGAGACGCCTAGAGCGGCACTGGAGGACTAGTAACTTTGAATCCGACCGAACACAATTAAGAGCCTTTATTAGGACTTATCTAGTGCTGATACGGGCGGCAAAATGTGCGCATTTTTCCGCTTTTATTGCATGTGCAGAATCGCGCCCAACTGCCCTGTTTAGGATAGCCCGCTCCCTCTTGAAAGGGAGGGATGTGGACGAACCTCTACAGGGTAGAGCTGAGGAATTTGTTCAGTTTCTGTCGGATAAAATCGCTTGGATTTGGACGGACCTGAACTCCACTTGGATGGTACCAGCCGAGGTACTGGGAGAAGGTCTTGATCGGATTTTATGGAGCGAGTTTCAACTTGTCGCTCCTGAGGAAGTGGACAAGGCCATGGGAGCGGTGAGTGCCTCTACCTGTTTATTGGACCCGTGTCCATTCTGGCTGGTCTCGTCCAGCAGGGAGGTGACATGTTGATGGCTCCAGAGGATTGTTAACACGTCTCTTCGGGAGGGATCCTTCCTGCACCCCCTAAAGGATGCGGTGGTGAGACCCCTCCTCAAGAAACCTTCCCTGGATCCAGCCATTTTGAACAACTATCGCCCAGTTTCCAACCTCCCCTTCGTGGGGAAGGTTGTCGAGAAGGTGTTGGCCTTTCAACTCCGATGGACCTTGGATGAAACAGATTATCTGGATCCCTTTCAGTTGGGGTTAAGGCCTGGTTACGGCACCAAAACTGCTTTGGTCGTGCTGATCGATGATCTCTGGCAGGCCAGGGATAGAGGACACTCCTCTATCCTAGTGCTTCTTGACCTCTCAGCGGCCTTGGATACCATGGACCATGGTATCCTTCTACGACGGTTACGGGAGGTGGGAGTGGGAGGCACCATCTTAAGGTGGTTCTCCTTCTACCTCTCGGACAGGTCACAGTCGGTGTTGGTTGGGGGGCAGAGATCGACCCCTAGGCCCCACAAATATGGGGTGCTGCAGAGTTCGGTCCTTTCTCCCCCCCTATTTAATATCTACATGAAGCCGCTGGGTGAGATCATATGCCGGAACAGGATCAAATACCATCAATATGCGGACAATACTCAATTGTATCTGTCCGCCCCGTGCCAACTCAGCGAAGCAGTGGAAGTGATGTGCCAGTGCCTGGAGGCTGTCAGGGTCTGGATGGGAGCGAACAAGCTTGCACTCAATCCAGACAAGACTGAGTGGCTATTGATGTTGCCCCCCAGGGATGGTCTAGACATTCCACCTCTTAGCCTGAGGAGTGAAGTTATACACCCCTCAGAGAGGGCCCGCAATTTGGGTGTCCTCCTGGATCCACAGCTGACATTGGAACACCACTTGTCGGCTGTGACCAGGGGGGCCTTTGCCCAGGTTCGCCTGGTGCACCAGTTGCAGCCCTATCTGGACCGGGAGGCACTTCGAATGGTCACTCACGCCCTCGTCACCTCAAGACTGCATTACTGTAACGCATTCTACATGGGGCTGCCCCTGAAGAGTGTCAGAAGACTGCAGTTGGTCCAGAATGCAGCCGCACAAGCGATAATGGGTGTACCTAGATACACCCATGTTACACCTATCCTCTGCGAGCTGCACTGGCTCCCCATTGGTCTCCGGACCCGCTTCAAGGTGCTAGTCATTACTTTTAAAGCCCTACATGGTATTGGACCTAGCTACCTGAGAAACCGCCTCCTGCCATTCACCTCCCAACGACCAATAAGATCACACAGGTTGGGCCTCCTCTGGGTGCCGTCGACTGGACAATGCCAGCTGGCAGCTCCCTGAGGGAGGGCCTTCTCTGTAGCTGCACCAGCCTTGTGGAACGAGCTACCCGCCGAGATCCGGACCCTCACCACACTCCCGGCCTTCCGTAAAGCAACCAAGACCTGGCTGTTCCTGCAGGCATGGGGCTGTTGATGAATATTCAGCCCCATTTGATTGAATGGATGATAGATTAATTTTAACAATTGTATTTTTAAAATTTTATATTTTTTTCCTTCTGTTGTGAGCCGCCCAGAGTCCCAAGGGAGTGGGCGGCATACAAATCTTATTAAAGTTACAAAGTTACAAAGTACTCTGAGGCTGCCTTCAATAAAGAAAATTGAAGGTAGTAGCGGATATAAAGGATTCACTGCTGCACAATTGTAGGAGGAGCTATTAATATATCTTCTACATGTCTGCCTAATGATCTCTTTTTTGGTATTATCAAGAACCATGGTGGTGGTGGTTATAGCGCAGTATTGCAGGCTACTTCTGCTGATGCTGAGGGCCAGCAGTTTTGCAGTTCAAGTTTCACTGGCTTAAGGTTGACTCAGGCTTCCATCCTTCCAAGGTCAGTAAAATGAAGACCCAGGTTGTTGGGGACAATATGCTGACTCACTTAGAGAGGGCTGTAAAGGCATAGTGAAGCAATATATAACTCTAAGTGCTATTGCTATTACCTGAGACAATGCTGGATTTGGATTATCGTAGGCTTCTTATCCTGCCAGATTTTAATGTCTCAACTGAAATTGTGCAGTGTGTGTTAGCCCTGCAAGGCAGGGGTGTGATTCAAAATTTTTAGCAAGGGGTTCTCTGCCCGGTTGCTGGGTTGGCATGGCCATGGTGGGCATGGCCTAGTTGGCCTCTTGCACCATGGCAGGGGGGCATTTTTGCCCTCCCCAGTTCCTGAGGCTTTCCTTGAGTCTCCAGGAAGAAGAAAACAGTCTCCCGAGGCTCCAGAGGCCCTCTAGCAGATTTCCTTCCTAAACTTCTGATAGGCCAGTTTTTCACTCTCCCTGAGCCTCCATGTGCATCCTCCACTTACCTGCATCCAAAACGGGCTGTGTGGAGACTCCTGGAAGGGGTGAGGCAGGCGGGGCCAGCCAGGAGTGGGATTTGGGGGTTCTCTGAACTACATAGAATCTTAGCTAGAGGTTCTCCCGAACCTCTGCGAACCCCCAGCAGCCCACTCCTGCTGCAAGGTAGTCCAAACAAGAAGCGCAACTGGGAATTCTAGTTCTACCTTTATTGTAAGGTTACATTAACTTAATGTTGCAAGATGGAAATTATTTCTCTCCTTCCTTCCTTTTACTCTCTGAAAAACTATGGAGGGTCCCTTCTGAAATTTTTGCTCCCTCCTTGTATGGTCTGAGCTATCTTTTACACACTGACCATGCAATCAGTGTCTCTTTCTTCTGTCTCCTATGGTCATTTCTAACAAACCAGTCCAGCCACTGAAATCCTATGGAAATGAAATCCTATGCAATGTCACAGACTTGTTAACTGACACAGGAGATATGGTCTTCTCTGTATCATTCTCAGACACTAGAGAATATACATTGAGCTGGCACTGTATGGTTAGAAAATCTGCAAATGAGATATTAATATACAAACCTTAAAAAACTTTTATATTTCAATCTCAGCTGTTTCAAATGCTACAAAAACACTGAATAAGTCTTTACAATTATACAATGTTTCTTTTAACATGAGTTTGTGGGCCCTGAACCACCACTAGGCTAAGGTGACCAGATGTCCCACTTTTGGTGGGACAGTCCTGATTTTTAATAATTTGTCCCGCATCCTGCGGCGTTTTAAAAAAGTCCCGATTTTTAGTTGTAAATCAAGGACTACTGTATTGTAGTTTGGGCAGAGCTTTTATGGCCCTCTGTCTGATTGCCTATTGCATGGGGGGGGAACCTTGTTTTGGGCAGCTTCTCCTTCCCCTTCAGGGTGGGTGGGGGGCATCTGGTGGGAACCGCCCCGTCAGCCCAGAAGTAGCAGTGACGGCTATTGAAGACACCAGCATCCCCTGCGCCTGCGCACTACGCCCGAATCAAGCCCTGGGCAAAGCAAGCTCCCGCTTTCCAAAGTCTCTTCAGGCGTGGGGGGAGGGGCTCCAAGGGGCTGCTGGGAGACATAGTTCTTTCTCCTTCTGCAAAGGATGCTGGGAACCTGGGGCGGCTCCTTGCTCCTGCTGCATGCTGGGAATGGTAGTTTCCTTCCTCGCCCAAGGTGGTGCCGTGGACAGATGCACATCCGGTGTTTGAGATTGGTGGTGGTGTCCAAGGCTCAGCTGCGGGGCTGGTGCAGGTTGGGCTGCCTCCGGGTCCATCTGGAGAGAGAGAGGAGAGCCCTCTGCCGAGATTTCCAGGGGGAAAGGTGGGCATGGGGACGGGGAGGGGGCCACCAGCTTTGTCTGCCGGTGGGAAGCTGTAAAGGAGGGGGGGAGAGAATGGTTAATTAATTGGCCATTTTTTCTGGGCTAATTGATCCCTGGGCTCTAACAACGCTGTCAAGCGCTGTCAAGAAAGAGGCTTTTGGCTGCTCCAGCAGTATGTCCGCCATTAAAATGGCCAATTAATGAATAAAGATCTCTTGAATTAAATAGGATCCATATTTGAGGGCAGCTGCCACAAAGAACAGGCAAACTTCAATTTAAACCCACCGGGTTTCCCTCAAGCGGGAATTCTCGTCTTTGCCTGTCCTAATTCAGACACTTTCCTTTTCTTTTTGGATCACATTCTCTTCAGCCGATCAAGAGGCGTGCTGGGAATCAAACCCAGTTCGGGGCTGAGGAAAAAGGCACCGGTCATCCTCGCCAATCCCTCGTGGCCGCTGATCCCAGAATCACCAGAGCAAAGCCCCGCGTCCACAGACTTGGGATCCTCCACTTCAAGTTCTCCAGCCCCGATGACAGCTCGGCACACTTCTTCTTCTCCGCATGACCTCCCCCTCCGCTCCATTCTTTTCCTCGGTTCCCATGTCCCAGCGGGTCTGCACAAGTTCCTCGCCTAGTTAAACACATCTTGGATCCCAGCCCCGGGGCACCTTTCCGCAGTTGGCAAAGCTCCTGCTCTTCCCGCAAAAGGCAGCCTCGTTGCCACCTCTCTCTATTCCCTTTGCCTGCTGTCGGTTAAGAACAAAGCCTTGTTTGTCTGTCTGAGATTCTTTGGTGTGTGTGTGTGTTTGTGTGTGTATGGCAGACATACCACCAGAGAGGCCAAAAGCCTCTTTTTAATCAAGAACCCCCTCCCCCCGGTCAATGGTGTCCCGCTTTACCAATGTTAAAATCTGGTCACCTTACACTAGGCAAACATGCAACTTTTATAATTATTTGCTTATTCTTTCCTTAAAATGGATCATATGCCAAAATGTGACATTTTATAGAAGAAGGCTATAGTATTTTCTCAGCTTTTGAGTTGTGTATGGCCTTCCCTGATTCTTAATCATTGCTGTTGCTATTTTATCTAGACATTTAAATAAATATGTAAGCCAAATTGGGAATAAAGAAATGAAAGCCAGAATAGGGTTCCCCCCCCCACAAATAAATTGTGTTGTTTATTAGTTTCTGCAGGAATATCAGGTGCTTGTTTATATTCCTGTTCTGCAACTGTATGCCAAAAATATCAAGCTGTCAGGCTCTACAAATAAGATGGCATTATCTTATCCACACACGAGAATATAAAAATGGTTGGGTTTTGCAGTAAATTTCACACTCCATATGGTTTATATGCAACCCTGACACCAAAAATGCACCATGTTCATCTGGATTATCTGTTATATTTTCCAGCAGTAGGCAAAACTTTCAATTCAGCCATTTGTCCAGAAACAGAGAATAAGGGAAATGTGCAAAACACAATGTACACACAAGCATGTATAATTATATATGATAACTAACTTTAATACCATGCACTACTATTTTCAGCTATATTTCCATTTTTTGCATTCGTTTGTATCTCCTTATTGCATCCTTGCCAGCCTTCCATGTATTCCAAACAATGACTTCCTGAATTTCCATCCTGCAAGGCTGTCGTGTTATATTTGCAAAACACATGTATAGAAAGAGAGTTAACTGAGAAACAAACAGTAACAATATTATATATTGTAATAGATAAAGAATTAGGGAGGCAGTGGCTCAGTGGCTAAGATGCTCAGCTTCTCAATCAGAAAGGTCCGCAGTTTGGTGGTTCAAATCCCTAGTGCCGCGTAATGGAGTGAGCTCCTGTTACTTGTCCCAGCTTCTGCCAACCTAGCAGTTTGAAAGCATATAAAAAAGTAGACTAATAGGAACCACTTTTGGTGGAAAGGTAACAGTGTTCCATGCAGCTTTGGCATTTAGTCATGCCGGCAACATGATCATGGAAACGTCTACAGACAGCCCTGACTAGCACATATATGCGAGAGAAACCTTTGCCTATACCTTTAAAGGGCAAAGAAATACAGCATAAAGTCCTTGTTAGTTTAAAAACTATGTTTATATTGATAAAAACATTTATGACAGACCTAAATCTGACATTACTGGCACTATTTGTTAAATTATTTTATTTGTAAACTTCAGCAATCTGATTAACTTAAATAAAATCAATATATAGAAATATAATACAACAATATAAAAAGAAGTCTCCTCATGTGTATTCTAAATATCTCTGTGCAATTGATTTACTAAGATTCCCTGTGCAAAAAAGAGAAAAGGACCAGTTTTCTAGACTGCACCAATTCAAGATCTGCATATTAAGCCTGTGTTTTCAAATGATAATAAGAAAAAAAAATCATACAAAGTTAAATTAAATTACCACCTAAGAAATATAAATGAATCACTTCTTCTTTTTGTTAAACTGATTTTTAAGAATTTTATTTTGCCATTTCAATATTTTTTTCAAAATTCTTATTGTTCCCCATTAAGTGCTAATCTGTAACATATTTCTTGACATATTTATCTTTTACTGTTGATAGGTGATCCTAAAGGATGGACATTATTCACCATTTCATTGTCTGTGTTGTCAATTCTAAGGCTGGCTGTTATACTTGTTGCCATTAATTCAATGAGAATAAGAGGGGAATATACAACTGTTCTCACACCTTTACCAATCTAGAACCAGTCTGGTTTCTTGAGTAGTGTATCATTTTGCATTAAGACAATGATCTTTTGGGAGTTCCATTTTTCTAAGAACATTTTGCAGCTTGACACAACTAACACAATCAAAAACCTTTCTATAATCAATACTGTGTGTACTGATTTCAATAGCACATTAAATTACCCTTAGTAGCATTCATCTGTTAATTACATTCCTAACAGTTCAAATGGTTTCTCTGATACTTATTCATATAACTATGTATACATATTATTTTTAAAAATCTCCTACAATATGAAGTGGGGCGACTTTACCAGAATTCTATATGTGTTTTAGGATTGCAGAATATGGATAATATCGGATTTGGTCTAGAATACAACATGGATAGAGATGTCTGTGCTTTCACATTTCTTAATATGTCAGATTATATTAATGATCTCTGGCTAGAATTACTTGCTTTAAAGTGCATCATTCTTCCTAAAAATGCCATATATTTTCCCTTCTATCCATCAACTTGATGGTAATTTGTTTTTTTTTCTGTAAGGCTTTTTTCCTCTCCTGTTCTTGTTTTCAGAATAGCCTCTAAAATGGAGTGAGAATACACCAACACATTCCATGTTGCAACTTATCATTTCTCTTGATTCCCTTTGGTCATCCCCTTGTCATGGAAACTTCTTTCATTTCTGCTTTGTAAAGTACTTTGGGCATGAGTAGTATGATCAAAATGATAAATAACCTCAGCAACTAGTTCCAACATGCAGCATTGAAGTCACAAGAATTATCATCTTAACCTTATTGTTTCACATGAGATTCTGATACCAGTTGTTCTTCAGAGACTAGATTGTGTAGTTACTATTCTACCAGAAGATAAAAATGAGATGAGTTCAGGATAAAGTGTGTAACTGATACAGCTGTGAATAAGATAAATGTATTATTTGACAAGTATTCAAACAGTATAATGAGACAGACCACAGATCTATGTAGGACTGTTTCAGGATGACTTTCTTGTTCCCTGTAAAACCATACTGAGCATAATGTCTTCTGAAGCTCCAGTATCTTCTCTGACTATAACATCCTGCCACTTTGAGCTCTGGATCACATGAAAATTTTTTACTCTTTGGTATCTCTGGGTTTGGTTATTTGCTTATGGATCTTTCACTACCCAACTAGGTAACATCATCACTACATCATCAGCAATATAAGCCTAATATAAGACAAAACCATAATCAGAGAAACCAGGACATACCAAACAAGAGGCCAGGAAAAGAAGCAAAACATCCTGAACCAGTGACATGCGGTGAGGTTTATAGCTGGTGAGGCACTGACACAGGGTTTTCAATATTTTTTAGACTTGTGGACTTCAACTCCCAGAATTCCACAGCAAGGCAAACAGTATAATGAAACAGACCACATTTTGCATTCCCCCCTTGCAAAATACGTTTTTCTTCATTCTTTTTCTTCTCCCTCCGCCTCCTTCCTCCCTCTCTCCCTCCCTCCCCCTCTCTCAAACAGACACACGCACACAGAGAAGTTGGATCCCTCTCTCTCTCACTCATTCTCTCTCAAACAAACACAACAGAAGTTGGATTGGATATATTTTCCAATGGTTTGAAATCAGATCCTCTGCCATACCCCCCTTCCCCTGCTGCCTTCCAATCCGAGCCTTTGATTGCAAGTGGAGCCACGTTGCCTTTTCAAACTTGTCATCAGTGAAGCTGGACTTATATACTTTTATCCAGCTGTGTGTGTGTGTTTGAAAAGGCAATGTGGCTCTGCATGCAATCAAACTTTTTGAATTCCTCCCCCCTCCCCATATGTGCACCTTTTCCAGCTGTTTCAGAGTGGATTTCAACTCTGCTCTTGCCTGCCCTCAGGAAAAGAAATCAAAATGTAAAAGGAGAAAGGCATGAACTCTGAGGTCAGACTGAGCTAGTTGATCCCAGAGCCTCTAAAAAGCCTCTAAAAGCCGCCCTCTACAGGAGGCGAGAGAACCACGTGCCCCATCTACATAAGGAATTTTTCGCCTTTTAACCCTTGCTTAGCTCTGCTCGAGTGATCATAAAGTCAGACTAAATGAGGCACCTCATTCTCCTGCTGCCCCCTATAGAAGGCAATTTTTAGAGGCTTTTTTACACAGTTAAGCACTAAGCAGAGTCATCCATTGTGACTCTGGCAGCAACTACCTTTTTTCTTTTACATTTTTTTTCTTTTCATGATGACAGTGGTGAGGCCCTGCCTCCCCTGACTGCATGTCCCTGTCCTGAACTAACCCACTTATATAACATAGCCCCATCTATTTTCTGTTACTGTCACCAACCACAACCCCTACCCATTCCTCAAATATTTACTAAACCTCTGAAGCAGTTAAAAACTACTCATTCCTGATGCGAAAAAATATTGATAATTATGTTAGTATTTTGAAAAAGTTGTGGATTTCTGGTATGTGCATATAACCAAAAAGGTGTGTAAGAGAATATAAGGAATAGAAGAACATGTGCAATATAATAGAATAACTAAATCTTGCAGCTCCTTAAAACTAACATATATATTATGGCACAAGCTTTTATTAACTCTATGTTATTCAGAGCACAAAATATTACATTAGTTACACAATTGTTGCATGCAGGCATATATGCATAGATATGTGTGCACTATAATTGTTAAGAAGGAAAAGTATTGTACTATATAATATTGTAATATACTATATTGTACTATATCGAAATTCATAAAACAACTATTGGGCAAAAATGCACTGTGGCATTTCTAAATTGATTCTTCATTATTAAAAAAAGAAGCCTATTCAAAGCAATAAGAATTAATGTTGATTCACTGGATGAATTATTTTTTTAAGAAACTTTGAAATCTGGAACTCTAATAAGTTACCGGCTGAAGTTTGCTATTTCAGGTACAGATTCATGTCTTATTTCTGCATTTAACCAACCAAATTGGACATTAAATCCTAAATAGATTTAAAGATTACCAGGGCTGGAAGCTAGAAAGGAGAGATGAAAAATATTTGGGGTTACATCTATAGCATTTATCTCCATTGGAGGTCAAATTGTTTGATTTTGATTTCATTAAAACTTATGGAGTTTCTACAGTGTTGTGATGTGATATATGTTTTCAGACCAGTCCTGGTACACTCAGCCTTAAGGCTCAAATTCACTGAATATTCTGGATCAGATTAATGTCAGGATCATAGTCTTGATGCATTTTTATGGCAAATAATAAACCCTACATATATGTTATGTACATATAAAAAGAGCCGAGGTGGCGCAGTGGTTAAATGCAGCACTGCAGGCTACTTCAGCTGACTGCAGTTCTGCAGTTCGGCTGTTCAAATCTCACCGGCTCAAGGTTGACTCAGCCTTCCATCCTTCCGAGGTGGGTAAAATGAGGACCCGGATTGTTGTTGGGGGCAATATGCTGACTCTGTAAACCGCTTAGAGAGGGCTGAAAGCCCTATGAAGCGGTATATAAGTCTAACTGCTATAACTGCTATTATAAAAAAGAATTTATATTTGGATGTAGTGTTATTACTTTCATAGGTATTTTAGCAATTTAGTGGTAGAATGTAGGTTCTCTAAATTTCTGGATCAAATTAATGTTTGAATAATAATTTGGGTGTATTTTTATTGTTTGTGATAGATAAATCATGGATCTTAGATTTATGTTTGTGTTGAGATGGGATGGGGATTATGCAATATATTTACATAGAGTTAAGTTTGGTGCTTTGGGGCATTGAGATGTTTGATTTTCAGTTGTTGTCCGAATTGGCATTAGGTTGCAATTCGATGATTAGCAGAATTTATGTTATAGCAGTTATTTTATTCTTGGGTTTAGGTTTATATATTTCCATTGAGAGCTGGGATTAGGATTAGGTTTGGGCTTTGGTTCTCTGAAACCTCTGTCCCAATTAAAATTGTAATAAGAATTTGGTGTACTTTGATGGTCACTGGAAATATATTTATAATAGTTGATACTGAAAAGGCAAATACTACTGCTAGCTGGAATTCTGATTAATTAATTCTGATTCTTTCCCCCTGTATCTATTTATTCATTGCAAAAGGTTTTTCAAAGACTTAACAATGCTGGCCTAGAACAATGTTTCTAGGAAGCATATAACAGCACTTCCTCATTATTGCTGTCCATAAACAATAATTTAGTTATACTGTGCTACCAAATACGGAGCTTCCATTAATAGCATCATCCCATCTATAGTTCTCTAAATGACTGTCAAAGCTGTCAATGTCCAAGGCTGCCACTCTCATCTTGTAGCAACAACTTCTGTACATTTAATGATGTGCTCTGTGAAATAGTTTATAAATAAGGGAAATGATATCTTGTATGAAGATACAATGACATGCTAATCAGATTCAGTCCAGGAACTAACAACATTCATTGTAGCACAGCATTTCTGTGCCAGTTCTTTATATAGTACACTTTCTTCTATCTGAAGAACTGGCTGTCACCCTCATGCTGTGAAAAGATGTGGAGAAACCTGGCCCATAGAATCTCCAAAAGTCAAACATGACTGAAAGGATAACATCATCATCACATTTTCCCCCCCAGCATTAGCATATCATCATTAATTCACTTATAGGTTGCATTGCTGTCTAGATCAGACAGGTCAAATTCAAGGCCCGTGGGCCAGATCCAGCCTGTGATGTTGTTGGATCTGGCTTGCAGCGTTTCCCTGGAAACAGTAAGGGGCCGGCCCCTGCTGCCTTGATCCCAGTCCACCCCAGTCCTTCTGGGTGTGAGCGCATGGAGTATGGCACACAGCTGACATGTAATGAGCACCATCGCCACAAAGTTTTAATAGATCAGCACATAAAACCCCAGCAGCAGCATTGTGCCTGCCACCAGCACCTTCACTGCCTTCATGGCCTACTCACTGGCCCGCAGCCCACAAGTGCCTCCCTTTCGCCAGGATGGCCTTTACTCCCCCCACCACTCAGCCTCCCACCATGTGGGAAAGACATGGCCACCGGCAGTGCTGCTGCCCTCTTTCTTTCCCTTGTCCCTTCCTGGGCACGGGGGGAGAGAGGGAGGGAAGGAGAAGGAAGGAAGGAAGGAAGGAAGGAAGGAAGGAAGGAAGGAAGGAAGGAAGGAGAAAGGAAGGAAGGAAGGAAGGAAGGAGATGGGAATGAGAAGGTCAGAGACAGGGAAAGAAGGAGGGGGAAGGAAGGAAGAAGGAAGGAAGGAGGGATGGTCTCCTATCCTATCACTGAGGATGCTTTGCTTACAAAGCTGGCTCTCCTCGCATGGAGATGAAGTAGGCCTCCTTGACTCACACACTTTGCTTTCTGCTGCCGCATGTCCTTTGGCTCTGCACCCCACGTCTAAGGCCAAGGATGGGCAGAAGGTCAGCATTGGGTGGGGACTGGTGTGGGGATCTCCAGACAGCTACCATGAGCAATGTGGCCAAGGGGAGCGAGCACAGCAACAGCAGCTTTGAGGAAGAGGTAAGTGCAGCTGGGCATCCCTTGGGGAAGCAGAGCTGGTCTGGGCTGCAGGATCCTGGTACCCCAGGAGCTCAATGGATGTGCATGGCCCTGCTTTCCTGGGGTCGTCCACATGGCCTGAGAGGGATAGTGAGTCTCTTCTGGTAGATGAATCTTTTGTGGCTGCCCTGTCTTGCCTTCCTCCACTGGAGGCTTCTGGATTCCCCCATCCCATCCCAGCCTTGCTTCCTCCCCCAACACTCCCACAAAGGAAGTGGAGGATGCTGCTGCTGTGTGTGGAAGCACAGAGAGGAATATTTGCAAGAAGCAGTTTCCCCCGAGTCCAACTTCTGCCTTGACTGATCTCTGCAGAGGAGGAGGGGATGTGGGGAAGCTGCCCCAACAAGCCAGCATTCTTAGAACACATGGTTGGAAATGGGGATTCCCTTTCAAGAAGATCTGGACACCCTCCTGCAGGACCAGAGAGTGCTGCTCCCCTGCCGCCTCCTCTTATTCTCCAAAGATCGGTCAAGGCAGAAATTGGACGGAGGAAACTGCTTCCTGCAAGCTTTCTCCTCTGCACTTCCAAAGCAGCACCATAGTCCTCTACCTCCTGCTTTGCTCCTTTGGCATGTTGTGCACATGTGCACATGCATATGCACGTGCGCGCACGCGCACGCACACACACACACACACACACACACACACACAGACTCACACACACACCATTCCAAGCTTGGAGACTTTTATCTACATCTAAACTTGCAAACTGCCAATTATGCCTGTGTCTGGGGAGAAGGCCCTCTCTTTCCTCTGTGATAAAAGATCCCAAACCCGAATTGTGGTGTGTGTGTGTGTGTGTGTGTGTGTGTGTGTGTGTGTGTGTGTGACTGTGTGCCAGAGGTGGGTTCCTACCAGTTCGGTCAGGTTCGGCCAAATAGGTAGTGGAAATCGGCCATACCTTTCTGAAGTGGTAGCGATGGTGGCCTGGTCACATCCCTGTACTGATTCCCCTGGTCACCACTCACTCACCCTGCCCCACCCAGGCTCTGCTCTGCAGCTTGCCTGCCTGAAGCACTGCATCCCTGATCTTGCTGCCAGGTAGGCCTGTGGGTTGCGGTTTAGCTAGCTGCCCCTGCCCCCTTCCCCGCTGCCATGCTTCCCTACCTTCCATGCGACCTTCCTGGTGTCCCTGGGGCCAGCTTGTGAAGACAGGCAAGCAGAAGGCCACATGGAAGGCAGGGAAGCATGGCAGGATAGCAGGGAAGGAAGCAAGCACCTACTCCCTTTCCTGCAACCTTGCCATGCTTCTCTGCCTTACACGTGGCCTTATCAGTGGTCCCCAATGCCCGTTTGCCTTCTGGGGTCAGCGTCCAGCCCGCCTGGCCAGTGGGTGGGTGGGTGGCCCTTGGTGGAAATGGAGACACTGTGCTGGGGCTGAGAGAAGCAGCGGCAATGCTTTGGGAGGGCTAGTAGACATCCCAGGGCTACTGCACTTGCACCCACTCTGTCATGCTGCAGAAAAGGCTGTCCTACAGTGGTGGTGGGGTGTCTGCCTTTGCAGAAACAGGGTGGGCAACATGCAGCAGCCCTGGGATGTCCACTTACTGTATTGCAGCAAGCAAGAGGGCTGTTAAAAAGAATGAAGCGGCCATGGGGGCTTCTTCCAGCAGCTGAGGAAGAGAGGGGAGCAGAGGACTCGGCTGTTGGAAGAAGTGCCGTGGCCACTTCATTCTCCTTGACAGCCACCTTGCTTGCCATGGGAAGAAATCAGGGGAAGAGGGAGGAGAAAGCCAAGCTTCTGCTAGGGACGGCCTTTTACTCCCTCGCCCAAGGTGGCGCAGTGGTTAAATGCAGCACTGCAGTCTACTTCAGCTGACTGCAGTTCTGCAGTTCGGCTGTTCAAATCTCACCGGCTCAGGGTTGACTCAGCCTTCCATCCTTCCAAGGTGGGTAAAATGAGGAAAGCCCTATGAAGCGGTATATAAGTCTAACTGCTATTGCTATTGCTATTGCTCCTCTGATTTCTTCCCAGCCTGGCAAGCAGTGTGTATGTGTCTGAAAGGGGGGCTGGATGGGACAGGGTGTTACCCGCCCCCTATCTGCCCGCTACAGCCTGGGCCCTGCCTGCCCTGCTTAGCTGGGCGGCTGGCTGGGAAATTGGCAAGGGGGTGAGCAGCAATGAGCAGTAAGGGAAGCGAGCACCAGCCAGCATCCTTGCCTCCTTTCTCCAAGAGCCACGGCAGTGGGGGAAACAGAGGCTCCTTTGCTAGCCTCCCAGCTGGCAAAACAATTTTTTGCGGTTCGGTGGGTGTGGCTATATCAAGTAGGCCACGCCCATTCAATCACATGCACTCCCCCACCTAGTCATGCCCACAGAACCAGTAGTAAAAATTTTTGAAACCTACCGCTGGTGTATGTGTGTGTGTGACCACCCAGCCATGCCTACCCAGCCACGTCCACCTGGCCATTGTGAGGCATCATAGTCTTACATACTCTTGGCCATTGAGGACAACCATAATGCTGATGTGGCTCTGAATGAAAGGGAGTTTGACATCCCTGGTCTAAATACAGGGGTAATTACAATAACGGCAGAGGTGGGTTCCTACCAGTTCGCACTTATTTGGTAGAACCGGTTCATCAAATCTACCAAACCGGTTAGAAGAGGTTCTACCAGTGGACCCGGAAAGCAGGCCACACCTACAGAAGAGGTTCCAAACTTTTTTGAAACCCACCACTGGTCCTTGGATATGATTATTCTACACTATCATGCTCATATTTATAAAACTCAGTGCCTTTGTGAAAGGTAAGGATGATTACTGCATTTGTGGTGCAATCAGAACATTGCGTGTGTTGAAGTTGTTTTAACGCAAACCAAAGATGCCTTTAAAAAAAAAGTTTACATCATATTCTTATGCATGCCAGTGCTGTGTGTGACATAATTTAAGGTGGTTCTGACAAGTGTCATCAGCATCTTCACATCTGGTCACATGGGCATCAAGCCACTCCCACAAAGGAGTCCACACCCACAGAGTAGGTTTGAACAATTTTTGAAACCCACCACTGAAAACGGTAACTACTCAGTAAAAGAATTCATCAAATAAGTAGTTCCATTGGAACCAAGTGTGATATAGTAATCAAGTGGCATTAGAGTTTAATTTCTCATAACCAAACTTATCATATATTTATTTTCTAATCTCTGGTCATTCATTTTCCAACACTTTTCAGTCAGACAAGAAGAAAGTGCCTTAAAAACACTTCAGCTACTTCTTGCAATTTATCTTCATTATTTACAGGTTATTTGAATGTCTCTCTTATAGGATACACACCACAAACTTTTGTTGTCTGAAACAAAAAGCAAAAAAAAAAAAAGAAGCACAAACCTGTTTTGCTAAGGGAGAATGATGAAATTTCCCCAAGGATGAAGACAATAGTAGTGCAGTGCATACTGTGAATGTCAAACATGAAGCAGCATCTTACATTCAGAATAATTTCTTACAAATAGTGTTCCAGAATCAAAGCGACATCTAATGAATTAGCATACATTTTGTCAGCTACTAAAAATGGGGAAAATAGCATTCGAGAGAACCTTACCTGCTAAAAACAATTTTGGACTCTAATGTTCAGTAACTGCAATAAAGAACGCTATAAATATAACCCAGCTGAAACACAGATTCTCAGGCAACTGTTTGAAAAATCTGTGTATTTTCAATATGTGAATTTTATAGAATTAATTGGCACAAAACACTGAAGAATGTACTGTTTTTATGTAATACTAACCGATAACCTGGCACAGGTATTTATTTATAGGGGGAAAATGTCTGGACCAAAGGTAACGCTGGATTTTCACCCTTACCAGAGGGAGCCCCCTTGTGGAGCACTGTACAGTAGAAGCCATTTTACGGCAGTACAGTAGAAGCCATTTTAAGGCAAAACAGCCTGTATCTTAACAAAAGCTTTCATGAATCTAAAACCATTTCACCTCATGTTAATCTGTGAACACTTGCATTACCTTTGCTCATAATGAAGCCCTTCAGATATATTTAAATCTAGGTTGGCACACATTTTTGTGGTATGGGAAAAATAGAATACATGGTTACTTTCAGAGACACTATGTAAGAAATGGTTTATATGCAGTATGGGGAAAAGTAAAACACTATATGGAAATACCAATGTGGCTTTCAATGGTAGAGACTCTGGCACATCCGAATACTAGTAGTATGAAAAAGGTTTTTAGGTACAAAGATATATTAATAGTGCAGGGAGAACTAAAATAGAAGAAAGAATTAGACGAACAAGGGATTGATATAGTATGGTTTAAACAAATGCAAATAGAAACAAGATATGAGAAAGATGTTAAGGAGTATGGTTTTAATATGGAAAACTCAGAATTAGATAGGATACTCATGAGAACAGATGAAAAAATGATCAAAAAATTGTATAGTTATTTACTTAGAATGTACCTAGAAGAAGAAGAGGTCAAAGAAAAAATTATAAGATGGGCAAAAAACTTTCAATATAAAATAGTACTAGAAAAATGGCAACAACTATGGGAAAGGAATTATAATCTCCCCACCCCTTGGTACCCCAGTCCATAGTCCAATCATATATCGCCACAACTGTCAGGTGGGAGACATCTTCAAAAATCATCATCAGATTGGAATGCTGGACAGTTGGCCTCAGCGGGAAACTCCCCTCCTTCCACATGCGCAAACGAATGGTGAGAACAACTCCCAATTAACAGTCCTCCTGCACAGATTATTTCCCTCACCCAAATACCATGCCCTCCCTCCCCGATACAACGGCAGCCGAAAAGCAAGCAGCAAAACAGAGGCTGACATCGCAGGCTAACAAGTCTGTCTGGCCAGGAGATGAACAGTCATCTGCCACATCTATTCATCTCTGCCCTCTGCCTTTTATTCCAGAGCCAGGGTGTGCCTTCACTAGCAGCGGTGGCTTTTCCATCCCATGGATCAGCTCACAGATTTTCACTGCTCTCTTCTCTTCTGCCTTCAGTGCATCCACGTGTCAGGCACTGGACCCAGCTGTTTCCCCTCTTCCTTATCAGCCACCTTGAGACCTGGGAGCTGTTGACTCTCCATCTAAGGGCTTTCTGCTTCTCTCTCTCTCTGACAGCTCCATTCCCTCTTCTTCAGAGCTCTCATATTGCCTTGCTACTGACCCTGACTCCCATTCCTCCTTCTCCTCTGATTTGGCTGCTGGAGGGGCCTGCAGCCAACAGATCACAACAGGTATTCAAGTAGGCTGTACAAGGCCTCTTGAGGTAGTAACCTTAAGTGTGGCAGACTCTTTGTTGCAATCTTGGTTGGCCAAATTATGGACGCAATGAAGTATAACAGACCAAAGCTGAATCCAGACAAGACAGTGGTTTGTGGATGACTTAATTGGACCACAAATCCACATTTGTACGTGGTGGAATTTCTTTTCCCTTAATGTAATATAGTCTTTGATCTTGTGCTGTCCTTAAATGCTCAAATCAGTGTGGTGATAAGAAGCCCTTTTTTAAAGCTGTGGCTATTTAGGAACAGCACCCTTCTTAGAAGGGTAATATGCTGAAGGAGATTTATAAATACAACATTAGACAATATCAGTTTCTCAGTGGTAGCATGCAATATCTGTTTTGGCAAAGCTGCAGGAGTGACTTTTTCTGCAACAAAAGTAATAATTATCTACTTCACTAGATTTTAGAAAACCCCAAGTTTCTATTTCAAGGCAACTTGATCTGTGTGATCTAATTCTTAGAAATAGGAACAAACTGTTAGCTGGAGGTGACCAGCAGAAACCGCTTTTAATGCAGCTATGTCTGCATGTGCATTGCACTGTTAGCAAATGATTTCCCTTATTAACAGTATCCATCCATGGCATATAAAAGAATATTCTAATCTGATGCATAGCATTGTACCAAAACCTAAACTTTAGGAGATAAACCATTGTTCAGTATTATGGCAAGCTTTACCTGAGATTTCAGAAAGCTGGTCAGAACAGTTAATTGTAGGATTAGCAGATGATTTTGCTTAGCTAAAGAAGCTGTCTAATTCAGTAGTCTAATTCTTGGCCCCTTGGCCTAAGGCAAGTATTTGAGCCTGACTGTGTAGAATTGTTTGTAATGGAAATGTATTCTGGCTCGGAAAACATTGCTTTCAATTCTCTTCTCAGTTGACAATCACTGATTCCAACTGACAGCTCAACTACTGGCATGCCATCAGATATATTCCCAATTTAACAGCAATTTTGTCACATCAGTCTGTCTTTCTAAGAGGAAGATACAGGCATAAATGATTAGGTGTCTCATATGCTGTAGGTCCATTATCTAAATATTTCTGTATCTTAACAAAAAAAACATAAATAAATACAAATGGGGCATACATTTTCCTGTTAAAAGCAAGTATGAGGAAAGTGCAAGTTTTAAAAGGTAATATAATTATTATTTTATGAACCAAATCTGAATTTTTGTTCAGTAATAATCCTTGCTGTATCATTTTTAGGTATTATGTGCCTGACATAGATTTGCCCTAAAGATTCTTATCTAACTTCTGCTATTATGATTTAAACTAAATAATCTCCTCCAGGTCATACCACTCATCTGTAAATCAAATGATGCAGAAATGTTGTTTCCATGAGTATTTCAGTATATTTTTATTGCAACCAATTTTTCTCATTCTCCTCCAGGTTCTCTTAATCCAATGCATCTCCAAAATCTATATCTCATGTAGATTTTAAGTATATGACTGCTCATTGTCCCTGTAATCCTTTGAGGAAAAAAAAGCATCTCACAAATCCATACCTACTTCTTGTCCTTTTAGGTTTTCTGGTGCCTTTTAGAAGGGTTGTTAGTCTACAACTCTGAAAATTCTCAGTCCATTTTGACCACAAATGCATCCATAGGAAAAATGTGCTGTTGGATTATCTAGGTTTAGGTTTATTAAAATTTGTATGCCACCCACTCCAATCAGGACTCTGCACTTGCTTGAAAATATGCATGGACTTGATTCAACAGAGGGATTCAAATCTTCATGTACATTCTCTTCTTCACTGTGATAATTTTTTTCTTGAAATACTTTAAAGGGCATACTTGCTAAAAATATATTAGAAAACAATCATTCTTATATTTCAAAATCAATGAAATTTTTGAAAAAGTAACTAGAATCATTCCTTTCTGGAGAAAGCATAGATAGATTCATCCTGGCCCTCTAGAATAAACGGCAACAAATCTTCTTAATCCAGCAAAATGTATTTAAACTGTTTTTTCTCCATCAGAAAGCTTTAAATACATTTAACAGATCACAGTATCCAAATAGGAATCAGCCTTTTGTTTCAATAACTGTCCACATCTTGGCCGACACCTGCAGAAGTGTCCTTGGCTCTCACAGTTGAAGATTATAGCCTCTGCATTCCATCTCATCCTTCCCTTCCCCTAGTTCTTTGGCAAGTTGAAAAGCAATAATAATCACAGGAAGCTTAAGCATCTTTCAATCTTCACATGCTATTTTTCTTTTGAGATGTGCTATTTCTACCAATTTTTACAATGTATCTTTAAAAAAAAAGATTAGCACTATTTTATAGTGTTTTATAGAAGAGGATGACCACCAGCAGCAAGGTGATGGATTCAATTGTAGTCCTTGCCTTGCAATCACAATTGGGACCAAGACAGTTTTTAAGTGAGTCAGAGCCAATGACCTTCTTTCCCTGGTTGTTAAGCAAATCACTGCAGTTGTTAAGTGACCCATGCAGCTGTTAAGCAAATCCAGATTCCCTCATTGACTCTGCTTGTCGGAAACTGACTGGGAAGATTGCAAATATTGATCATATGACCTTGAGATGCTGTACCCAAATACTGGTAACATAATTTTGGAATGGTCATACATTCGAGGACTGGTTGTAAGTCACTTTTTTCAGTGAGGTTGTAATTTTGAATGGTTCTAAATAAATAGTTGTAAGACCAGGTTATGGACAGATCATCATGGAGAAAATCTGTAGTCTATGTAGTCACTAAAAGTAAAAAATGAGTTGATGGCACATAATCAATGAATCAATTTTACATAGTGGAATTTGTATTTTAAAAGCCTTGCAGCAGAAAAAATTCTCTGTTAAAGAATGAAATATGGTTACATACCTATTCTGACCCCTCGTCCCACACCAAAGCACGCCAAGCCAAAGATACTTTAAGGAATTTATTGACAGACAAACAGGTCCTTGGCAGCAAACCAGCACAGACAAGCCTTGGCAGCAATTCAGTCTGCCAAACTAATATGAAAATTCTCCCACTTTAGTGAATGTGTTGACTCCTGCAAAAGGGGCGTGTGCACAAGCATTCCTCTTATAGTCTTGAGAGGAGCCTAATTACACCAGCTGAGTGCAATTATCTCCTGTAACTGTGCAACTGTTCCTTACGCCTATTAGCTTTTTGGTGCTGGGCATCCAGGAACAACTCACTGCTGACACTCCCTTGTCTCCTCCCCACTGGTCCAAGGCTCAGGTGCCTCCTGGTGGCCAACCAGCCTCTCTACGCCCTATTTGGAGTTGGAGCCCTGTCCAGGGTCCTCCACATCCTCCAGAGCCGATTCATAAGGCCCCTCCCTGTCAGAGTCTGTTTGCAGCTCCAACGGCTCCTGCTGAGCCACAACACACACCTCACATTTTTTGAGGAATGTACATGAACTGCTATGACAATAAAGAAAAGATAGTTTCCACATATTATGACTTGCTGCAAACATACAGTAAACAGTTATAAAGTTTTCAGAATCCTTTAAAAAAAAAATCCAGGGTAAAAAAGGACAGGGTGGGACTTTTGCTGTTCTGGAAGCATTTCTATCTATCTGTATAGGTCACTATGCCTATAAAGAGTGTAAAGTGTTGGGCAGAATAATAGGTTTAATAAATATAATTGCTGAAAAACATGTATTAACAACCAAACAATAAAACACCCCTGTTTATGGTGCAGATATAAGAAATAAGATAGCTGCAACCTCATCATTGTCCGTAGTTTGGAATATGTATGAATAATCTGATTTTATAGTTTAACTACTGGTGGCAGTGTGTGCTGAATTTTACTAGGTCAAGAGTGTCAAACTCATGGCCCACAGGCTGACCACCCCCACCCCCAGTTTAGCGAAGGGGGGGAGTCCCAATATGTCAGGTGACCACATCTAGGTAAATCTATGGTTGGGCCATTTCACTTCTGTTCTTGTTCATTGGTTGTTTTATTTTTCAGCATTGTTTCATTTTACCCTTCTTTTTTTGTGAAATTTCCTGAATGTAGTAGAAATTACGTAAAAATTGCTGAGTAGTTTTGGGGTTGCCTGTTTTTTTTAAAAATTCTACCCATTGTTCCATGAAGTGTTAGTTGAGTTCACCAACTCTTTTTGTAAGTATGAGAGTTGAGGAAAGGGAAACCATGTTTCTCCTTGTATTATCTATAAAGGAGTTTAGAAGAATGGTTACCAAAGAAAATTGGTAAAAAAGAAGGCAGGGTCATTCAATACAATTTCTTATTCAGAAACTGCAGTAAGTTTCCAGTCAAGTTCTAAAGCTAGTTTGGAGAAGAGAGTCACCTGAGATGCCCTTTTCTCCCTCACCTGTCAAACATCTGATCCCTGTTTTTAAATGATCAGGAGGTATATGCCATCCAGTAGTGATTTTAGGAGTCCCTCTTTAGTGAAACATCTGATTAGATCCTCCACATGTTTCTGCCACACATTAGAGAGCACAATAGGCTAATCCTGTTAGCTGGGACAGACAGAGGCCTGAACTGCAGGAGGCATTAGCTCCTCTCCTGGCTTCAAAGGGAAAATGCTGCTTCTTATTAAGTGCATATTAGCATATAAAGCATCCTAAACTTAGCCTAAAGGAATACTTTGAACAAACTGAAATCATATTTTTCATATACAGTGTTATCATTAATGTTCATGCTCCAAAATAGTGATGTGGATGTAAAAGTGGAACATATCAATGGGACAGCTGCTGATCCTGATCCTCCTTAAATGGATTTGTTTTTAATTGCCCTTATTTAATAGGCAAATAAATATTGTTTTGAAATGTATATTATGCCTGTGAAAATTGTCTTGGACTTCCCTGGAGAAAGAGTTTTGTGCTGCGGAGGTGAAGTGATTCGCTTTAGTGAATCAAAGAGGCAACATGGTGCTGAGGAGGACTGTGAAGCAAAGCATGACGTGGCAGCCTGATCTCTTCACTTCTCGGCAATTCTTCTTTGAGAAGGAGCCTCCTTGAAATGGAACAGACACCCTTTGGAACACTTGCACTGCTTTGATGTGTGTTCTTATTCTAAATTGTGATAAAATGAAGCAACCCTTTAAGAAATTACATTGGAGAAATACATTATTCAATGGGAAAAATATTTTGTAAAATGGAATATCTTTCAATGCATCCTCTCCTTCTCCATAATAAATCAGTGCTTTCTGTTGTGGCCCAGCAGGAGCCATTGGAGCTGCCACCAGACTCTGACAGCGAGGGGCCCTACGAGTCAGCTTTGGAGGATGTGGGGGACCCGGGACTGGGTTCTGACTCCGAGCAAGGTGCAGAGAGGCTGGTTGGCCACCAGGAGTCGCCTGAGCCTTGGACCAGTGGGGAGGAGACAAGGGAGTGTGATCCTGACGTCAGTAGTGAGTTGTTCCTGGATGCCCTGCACCAGAGAGCTAATAGGCGTAAGGAACAGTTGTCCGGTTACAGGAGGTAATTGCACTCAGCTGCTGGTAATTAGGCTGCTCTCCAGACTATAAAAGACTACTTGTGCACACGCCCTTCTTGCAGAAGTCAACGCAGGAACGAATGTTGGAGAACAGAATTGTGAGCTTGGCAGGCTGGATTGCTGCCAAGGCTTATCCGTGCTGGTTTGCTGCCAAGGACCTGTCTGTCTGTTAATAAATTTACGTAAAGTATCTTTGGCTCGGAGTGTGTTGATGTGGGATGAGGGGAGTCAGAACAGCTTTCCATTAGCAGTTTTCCTAGGGAATGAAAACTTAGGAAGGCATAATTTTTGCCATTATGTGGTTTCATTGACATCTAATAAGCTACACTGAGTTGTCCCTGTGCTACTTCTGCACTTTATATATCAAAAAGTACAATACAGATCCAATATTTATATGCTTCTAACTTGTTTGATATGCCACAATGTGTGTAACCAGCTTTCTTGGTTTTTTAAATTTTCTTTTATTAAATCACTACAGATAAATGCTCCAGGAGGCAGGAAGCCATTAGTCTTCCTTCCTTCCTTCTTCCTCCTCCTCCTGCTCCAGGAGGCAGGAAGCCATTCCTTCTAGCACTCATGGCAGGATGGGACGTGAGAAGGAAGCACTTTGCATTTCTATGAAAGAAACTAATAGTTTTGAACCCTGTTCATGCTCCAAACAATATTTATTTTCAAAGAAATCATTTGAACCCAAGTTCAGATGTTTAAGGGTAGGGGAAGTAAAGAAATATACTTCATTTCATATCATGCATATGATTAATGTGCTTTGGAACCCAAAGTAACCAAAATGCTGCTTTGCCCAATTATAATAACCTTATTATTTTCAGTTCTTAGTTGAAATTTAATACTCACCCATATCCAGCAATTTATAAAAATTGGAACCCTTTTTTCCTACTCCAACCAAAGTACAGATCATACAGATTATGAAAAGTGAGTTATACTGCTGCCAGAGGTATGTGAACTGGAAATAAATGAGTTCAGAATTAAATAATTGGAAATTTTTCAGGAGGGTGAAGAATTAGGAAGGCATCATGGGGATGTAAGTGATCTGCACTGAGTGAACAAGAAACAGTACTAATTTTGTTCATCTTGAATTACCTAGCAATCAAGGATTTTTATGAGAATGTCTACTATTTCAATGAGTGCATCCTGTGGATCAAGGAAATGATGTAATTAGAGGAAAAAAACCTGAGCAAATCTTTCCCATTTGAGAAATTTTGGAAATCTCCTTAATCTCTGCATTTAGTTGCATGAT
Source organism: Thamnophis elegans (assembly GCF_009769535.1). Classification (NCBI taxonomy): domain Eukaryota; kingdom Metazoa; phylum Chordata; class Lepidosauria; order Squamata; family Natricidae; genus Thamnophis; species Thamnophis elegans. Next base: position 59,506,870 of record NC_045547.1, read on the forward strand.
AATAAGATTTCCAGGGGTGGGATTCTACTGGTTCGGACTGGTCCAGGTGAACTGGTAGCTCCGATGAATTGCTGGAAGCAAATCGGTTTACCCCAACGATCAGATGGGCCCATCCAGTCATGCTATTTTTCTAGCTTTATCTTCTCAGCTGATTCACGTGGCAGAGCAGTTTGCCGCATGAATCAGCTGTGTTACTCCTCCAAAGAAACCCCAAAGTGAAGATTTCTTCAAACTCTGCATGCGTGCAAATTGCACCATCACCGAACCGGTTATTAAACCGAGAGAATCCCACCACTGATGATTTCCATAAAGTGTCAAATGAAACTGGCAGATCTCAATTTATATCTGATAATTAGATCCTTAATCTAATTATCAAAATGTAATTTTTCTGGAAGTGAAGGCCAAGGACAGAAGAAGAGACCTGTTTAATCAGGCCAAAGATTTACACCTTGCCTTGCATAAAATATTGGCCACTGAAACATGTCCAGAAAGCTCACCAATGGATATGAAGACAAGTACATGGGTCTTTGTGACAAACTCTCTGAAGTTTTTATGTTAGATCATTACTGTAATGCCTACTGATGTCTATCAGTTTAAGCCACTGATGGTTCTCTGATCATTTTTATACAAAAAGATGGAACTTTAACGTGTTACAGAGCAAATCACTAGAGTCATTTTTAGAAAATAAAAAAGGAAGGGACACATTTCTCTGCTTTGTTTTTTTCCCCCTTGTAAATGTGTTTTTATTTTCCATTTTCATTTTCGTACAGTCACATATATACTGTGCAGAACCGGGGCCATATAACATTAAACAATAAACACAGCCATTCCTCTTGTCAATAATACCCCCCAAAATAGAAACTCAATGTACCTCTTCGACCCTCCATACACCCTTTCTTTCACCCCCCTCCAACTTTCCATCTTTCATTTCTCTGCTTTGTTAAAGCAGAAGAAGCATTATCTGATTTTGGACAGAATATTAGTGAATCAAATGGAAATAATCTCCAATGAAATCATATTTAGTTATATATGGAGAGGCCTCTAGCAAAAGTGACAACAAATTTAACAAAAAGCACCCTCAGGCTCTTGATACCTGGTGATCCCATATCAGTAAACATAGGGGTAGAAAAGGGCATAAAATATACAGTGTCAAAGTAATTAATTCATGATGTGATTCTCAGATATCAGGCCTTCAGAAAATGATAGAGTGCTGCTTAAAAAGAACAAGAGTGAATAATACGCAGAAATCATGGAATTGGGGAGTACGCTGCTTTTGCCTACATTCATCTATTTCAAGAATGAGTACATCAATAAAAATTTGTGACACAAATATGTTTTATGATTTTGGAAATAAAGTGTTATCTTAAGCTGTCTGTCAAAAATGAAAAATGAATTTCGAAGTAAATAAATAGATTAGATTAAGTATACTGTAAAGGGGGATTTATACAGGAGGTATTGCAAGCTGTTCAAGACCCTCTTATGTGTTTTGGATGGATTTGAAAAGTGGCTACTTTTACAAGCTCGATGGAGAAATATGCTGGGGATTAGATAAAGTGAACTTTATATTATGATAACCTGTTTTGTAAACTTTGGTTATGGTTTAAATTTGTTTTGTTGTGAAATGGACTTGCATTTCAATAAAAGTAACTCACTCAGAGAATAATTTAAAAATCAAAACTTCAAGAGATTCATGCCCAAGGATAGAATTATAAAAATGTATCAGATGATCTTAAAACAGATGATTTAACTAAAAAGAGTCACATTAGCAATGTTTGACATAAGAAGCAACAGTTCTCATTCTTTTGGAAAATTAAAAAAAAATCTGTAATGATATAAAACAGCCACACATGAGAATGTTACAGCATTTTTTTTTTTGATAAATAGATACTTTATTTTACTTTTATTTAAAACTTTTATATCATTGGTTTGGACTTTGTGCTCGAAGTGGGAAAAATGTAACTTTGATTTGGGGTTTTATCAATTAGATAGAAATGGCTAGTTTATACTAGTATGTAAAAGTAAAAAGTTGAAGTTTGATTCTATTATCTTATTCTATTGTAGCACAGGGAGTCAGAAGTCAAGGCCATTTCTTTCTTTTTTACCTTTGCCCTACACTTTTCCCTTCCCTTTTTCCTCCCATACTTTCCCACTATTTCTTTTTGCATTTTTCATATTTTATATTATAAACTAATTTAATTTTTTTATATAACATTGGTTGACCTCCAATTCTAGAATTGTGTAAGACAGAAACATTTTTTTCCTTCTTACCAAACATACATACAATATATATATTTCTCTAGCCTAATTGCATCCGTATGTGTTGATTTTTCCCCTCCCACAAATCTTATTTGAGTTAAGGTTGGAAGCAGATTTGGATGCAAGGACTGGACATCATATTGCATCATGGGAGACTGGCAGGTTTTTGCTTCTTCCTTAGAAAGAACCTTTTAACATTGGATTTTGGTAAAGGACATTTGCATAACTTATTCCTAGAAACAGAAATATGGCATTATTCTTCAGCCAAAGCTCTGTCCTTTTGCTGGGTTCATAGAAAAAAATAAGTTTGAAATAACTGCTGCATTTGAGGCTTCTCTAGTAGTACATTCTTCAGTGTTCAACATGGAATGTTTCTTAGCCAAGTGCCATGATGGCGAACCTCTGGCACATGTGCCAGAGGTGGCATGCAGCACCCTTTTTGTGGGCACGTGAGCCGTCACTCCGGTTCAGCTGCGCCGTGCATGCGTGCATGCCTCTCACTGGTCAGCTGATCTTTGTGTCTCCGCTTTGCATGTGTGGGGGCGGGGTGCATGTGGGAGGCATGTTCACATCCACAGGGAGGCAGGGCACATGCATGGGGACGGGGAGCATGCAGGGGGGAATGTGTGCATGCGTGGGGGCCACATGCAAGGGTGCGTGCACATGCATGACCCTCAGAGCACATGCACAGAGGCCATGTGAATGGGGGCGCATGTGTGGGGCCACACACGCATCACATTTTGGGGGTTCAGGTGCGTGAGCATTGGAAACTCAGTCCAGAAAAGCCATCAGTGGCCTAGGCCAATGGTCAGACTGGCTCTATGGAGAAATTCTTTCTGTGCTCATGTGGAAGTATAGGAAAGATAACTTGAAAAATTTAATTAGCTTAGGATAGAAATGAGCAAATTATATGCTTAATTGGAGGGGCATAATGCTGAATATAGGCTTTGATGTTTCCCCAAATCACACACAAATTAAACTTTGATTGTGCCAGAATAATAAAGTAGTCTTTGACAACAATTGGGTAGGATTAACTGTATATAAAAAATATTGAAACAATTGAATGACATATTTCAAAGCTTTCTGAACTAGAAGTTGCTTAATTGAGATAATTACTGGTTTTATCTCTTTGCAGCTGGAAATTAAAAGGAAGAGTGAAAGACTTCCATTCCCCTTTATGAAATCTTGATTTTAGCACTCATGGGGCAAGTCGATAGTCTAACTTTAGAAAAAAGTAATTACTCATAATTACTTTTGTTCACCACAATATTTTTCAATGTTCATCTAATTATTTCTCAGTTCAGTATCGTAGTTGCTTTCAGCTAAACTAAGAGGATGTATTTTTTTCTTGCAAACTGTCCAGTTTCATTAAGGCCTTCTTTTTTTTTTTAAATATATTTTTATTCATTTTCACATTCAATTTTACAGTCACTTATATACTGGATATTTGCTATAAGAAAAGAAATAAAATAAAATAAAAAAGAAAACACAACTCATCATCATTCAGCATAAAACAAAACCCCACCTGACACTTCCATCCTCCATACACCCCATCTTCCCCCTCCAACTTTCCTTTCCTCCCTCTAACACTCCCCTTTCCTACTTCCCTTTCCCCTCAAACCTTCCTTTCTCCCCTTCCTCCTAGCATTCCCCTTACGCCCTCCTCACATTCCCCTCTTACTCCCTCCTTGCTCCTCCCTCTTCTTTCCCTCTACCTCTCCCCTTGGTGTGTTCCTTTATTCAACTCTTATTTATTAATATTGAGCTATAAAGGTAGAAAATAGGAAACAAAATATGATAAAAAAAAACCAAGGAAAAAAAATATAAAGAAAGAAAAAAAAATAAGAGACAACCGTATACAAGTGCATTCTTCTTCTTATTGAAACTATATTACCACCCACCCACCCACCCCCGTAGGTCCCCCTCCCTAGTCCCCCCCGACTTCCCAGGGCCCACACCTGGCACTGTCCTCTGTCAAACCCCTTCTAAAGTATCTTGTGATCCTATGAATTAAAAATAAAAGTAATATGAGAAAAAAAATTGATACAAAGAAATTACAAATTATAAAAAGGAAAAGAAAAAAAAGAAAAAAAGAAAAAAAACTCTTTGTATTAAGCTCAGCCCCCCATCTTTATTAATGTTTAAACAGTATAAATCATTCTATATGTATTTTATTCTCGTCTCTTGCTTCTTTGTTATTTACCCCAACTTCCTGTAGACTCTCCAGTTCATCTTCCTTAACCTTATATTCAAATAAAAATTTATGCAAATTTATGCAGACATCAGTTTGCGATCTAGCTCAAAATAATCTCACCAAACTTTCCCTTCTAGTAGGATTTAAACAGCGTGGATCATTCCACATATTCAAATAATAATTTACACAAGAATCAGTTTACATTCTGTCTCAAAATAATCTCACCAAGCTTTCCCTTCTAATAGAGTTTAAACAACGTAAATCATTCCGCATGAATTTTACCCTCGTCCCTTGCTTCTCTGATATTTACCACTACTTCCTGTAGTCACTCCAAATAATCTTTCTTAACCTTATTTTCGAATAATGATTTACACAAGAGTCAGTTTGCCTTTTAACTCGAAATAATCTGATCAGGCTTTCGCTACCCCTCCACCTACCCCGCGTTACCCGGCTCCCTTCCTCCCAAACCAAAGTTCAGTAAAGTTACCATCTCCACTCTCTTCACTTTAAAGTCCTGGACAATTTAAATTAAAGTTCAGACATATAAATCCCGTGAAATATGTGTTCAGCATCCGCTCCACGTAATTCAGTCCCAATATCACACCACCAGTATCCAATTCCACTTTTTCTACCGGAGAGAGATCGCAAACCCCCATTCAATCCACAACTTTGACAAATATTTTGGAATGTCTAATAGGAAAACACCGTAGTCTAGAGACTGAATATCTTGCAAATTGTTGGGTCTAAACAGGATTACCGTATCTTAAACCAGACAAATATTTTGAAGACATAGCTAAATCCTCGATCTCCGCTCTTCTGCTTCTCCGGGAGGGGGAGAGCTACACCCTCCGTCTTGCAACCATGTGGTCTGCTGCTTGCCTTCCCCTTCACCTTGTCTTTCCTCTTTTCCGAGTGAGTCAGGAAGTCCCGCCTTCAAAGTCTTATAGTAGAAATCTCGAGCTTCCGAAACAGAATTGAGACGAAATCTTTGATTCTCAAATGTGACCGTGATGCCAGCTGGGGCTTCCCATTTATACTGTATCTGGTGGTTTCTAAGCTCTTCAGTTAGGAAGGTATAGTCTCTTCTTGCTTTTAACATCTGGGATGGTATTTCTTTGAAGACAATCAAATCCTGCCCATCAACTCGCAACCTATTATTGTAAAACTTTTGTATGATCGCATTTCTGGATTCTTTTGTGGAGAAATATATGATTATGTCCCTCGGGAGCTGTCGCTGTTCTGCTACCAACGAGTTCTGGCGATAGATTTTCCGAATCTGCCAATCAAAATTAAGTCCCGGGCTTCCCACCGCATGGCTGAAGGCCTCAACAAAAGTCTGTTTCAAATTCTCTCGCTCCTTTTCGCGCAATCCTCTGACTCTTATTGCAAATGCCTTCCTGTTAAAATTTATCATAACGAGCTGTTCTTGAGTATCTCTAATTTTTTGTTGTAATGTTTGGATGTTAGTAGTCAAATTAGAGTTAACCTCCTCCAAACTTTCCAATTTATTCTCCATTTCAGCGGTGTAATCTGTCAGAGCAGACACGGCTACAAATGTATTCGCCTTCATTTGGGCAATCTTAGTCTCTAGGTTATCATATAACTCCAATACAAATTCTTTAATTTCCTGTTTAAAGTCATTAAGCATTTGAAAAAGAAATTCCTGTGTTAAGAAATCTCCAGTAGAGGGCGTAGGAGACAAGGGCAGCGATTTTGTAGCAGATTCTTTAAGCACATTCGTAGAAAAATGCTTCGGCTTTGACCTGGGAGCCATTATAAGTAAAGAGATAAACAAATAAACAGCGCTCTCGCTCCCCTCAATTTCCAAGAAAAAAATTTTTTTTTTGTTTATAGATTTTGGGTAGTTAATGAGGAATAGTCTCCAGGAAGGTAGAGCCGACTAAGTACATCCCCTATCAGTCACCAACGGAGAAAAATCGCCATTTTGTAATGCGTTTAAACAAAGAAGCCTCTAGGACAAACGAGGCTGGTGTTTAAGATAGTAATAAAAGTAAAACCTCTCAGGGGTGGGACCCGCTCGTATTAATCATAACTTCAAACAACTTTGCTTTGTCCTGAGGGGGGAGTCTCCTGTCTAGGGCTGCAAAAAAGGCAGCTGAGAAGAACTGGCTGGAGATAAGAGCTAACGCTGGATCTAATCTCCGTCCACAGCCAAAAAAAAAGAAGAAGGCTGTGAACTACGAATAGACCCTAGCCACTGAGCTTCTCCCTGCCCCTTTCTTGCCAAAAAGGGGTGATATCTTTGATCTTATTTAGATATACAGACCAGATCTCTGAGAGGAGCTCCGTTGAGCCCCCTTCGGCGACAGGCTCCGCCCCCGGAAGCCTCATTAAGGCCTTCTTAAAGACAGTATTCTATTTTGCAAACTTCTGAAAATATGCCTTACTTCCCCAAGTTGAAAGCTTATTTTTCTGTTGTAAATTAAAGGTCATTCAGTAAGTATAATTAGTTTAATTGAGGCTGAGAGCAGAGGTGGGTTGCTGCCTGTTTGGCCCGGTTCAGGTGAACCAGTAGCAGAATTCAGGCCTGGGTCGCAGAACTGGCAGTGATCCAGGCCTGACACACCCACAAGCTGGTTCTCCAGGGTCTTCTGTAATCGCCGGCATGGTTTTGCGCATGCACAGAGCAATTTTTAGTCAAATGCACATGCACAAGCAATGTGTGGCCAGCGTGTGTGTGAGCAAAGCAAGCAGCACACGCAAAGTGCAATCACAGCGAACCGGTACTAACCGGTTCAGCAACCCACCCCTGAGTGACTGACTTAACTTGACTCTACCACAACACTCTACCTACCATAAGTTTTTTATCTCATGGAGACTATGAGTCACTTTTCCCAGTGCTGATCGCAATAGATGCATATCTGTGTAATAGAACATTGCACTGAAGTAGGAAACCTGTGACTTTTCAGATGCTGTTGATCTCATGGTCAGGAATAGTAAACTAGTGTCTATCTATATCCACATCTCTCCCTCCCCTTTGTCCCTTTCTCCCCACCTCTCTCTGTGTGTATGTGTTTGTGTGTGTGTGTGTGTGTCTGTCTGCTTGCCAGATGTCTGTCTTGTCTGTCTCCAATGTCTCACAGTAGCAGTCACAGAAAGAAAACAATTAAAAAATAACATCCTAATAAAAAACAAATACATTATATTGATTTTCCCAAGGGGGAAATTGCCCATATGATCTTTCCTACACCCATTTTTAAAACTTCTTTAAGTAAACATATTACTTACCACTGAGAAGCTCTTGCTATAAGGCCTTGTAGAAAGAACTCTTGAAGATAAGGACCTTCTGTAGGGCCTCCCTTATCTGACTGTTGGCCTTTCCATACTGAGATACTGTTCCTGCAGGTTAAAAGATGGTATTCTGCCAGTTTGCACTGGTTTGGGTGAACCAGTAGTGGCAGCGGCGGCGGTTTTGCCCACCTGCCTAGATGTCATTATGGACACTTGTGCTCCCGGTTCCGAACCTGTAGCAAAGATAAGAGGATTTCATGCCTGTGCAGGTTGTATCTATGAAGATCTTATTTGGGAATTTAGTCTGTAGAAACAGAGTCAGAAGCAATAGGACATTTCCTGCTTCTTCCACTGGTCTTAAACTTTTCAGAAATCTTGTTGATATTTCATTTTGTTCTCTTTAATTCTTTGGGAATAAGCATTCTGTCTGTGGTGTGACACAGAGAAGAACTCCATGGTAGCCATATTTGGAAATTTCAAAACATGACTACTATCCCAAAAACCTCTGTCACCATTCTGGAATGAGTGAAATAATGGCTTTTAAAAATAATTAATTATTAAAAATAATTATTCTAATATTTTGAAAGTTTTTGGAAATGGTTTTAGAAAAGTATTACATTTTTATTAAAAATCCTTGATTTGTTCTTCTATTCTATCCTATTTTTATTCCTGAATAGCTTCCTTTGCTTTCTCCCAGCTTTCCTGTTTTCTCTTTCTTTGATATGCAATATATTTCATGGCTAATTAATATAGAGTTTGGGATAGCAACCTCCTTCAAAGAGACATTTTATATACAACTCTCAAATGCTGAATAATTAAGAGCACACTGGTAACCTAGCAGAGGAAAATAACCCATTAAATTTTAACAGATACAATCACTGAATATTATTTACAGTCATGTGTAATTTATATCAATTTAACATGTACAAAAGAAATCTACAATTTCTTTCTACAAAGAGCATAACAATAAAGCAGGTTGCATGATTGCTAGATGCAGGCTAGCAATTATGTTTTTGTTAATGGGCATTCATTGCAAAGGTCATGGCAAAAGATGAAAACTTAATAAGGCAATCACAACCTTGAGGCTGAAGCCTTTTTGAAAGATATGTCTTAATGGACATAAAAATGGAGCAGGACTATGATCACACTCTTGTGACTGCCATCTTGACTTTTTGACCCACTGCACATACCATTGATTCAGTTTACAAATATAAGTTGTATTCAGTCAGAGAAAAACAAATGTTGCACTCTATTAAATCAAGCATTCCACAAAATAAACAATAAGAAGCCAAATATTTTTTACACTTCTGCTTCTAAAATATATATAAAAAATTTTTTAAAAAATGTTACTGACTGATCAATTGCTGAACATCTCTTGTTGATTGTTTAATTTTGCCAAGTTGGTTTTTGTCTGGTTTTGAAATCAGGAAAACAAAAGAGGAAAAGTGCTTTAATTCACTTTGTTTTGATTGCCTTGTGGGTATCTTTCCAAAAGCTGAGAACTAGCTTGGTTGATTTCTATGATAATACAAAATTGGATGGAGCTCTGGAAGCACAGAGTTTAGCAAAACTGGGGCATTGGAAGTCTATTCTTGCAAATTTACTGCCTTAAGTGGCAGGATAGATAATGATAGAGAGATGACAGATAGAAGATAGGTTTATATTGATAGATGAGAGGATAGATAGATAAGTAGATAGATAGATAGATAGATATTAGGTAGGTAGGTAAGTATGTAGGTATGTAGTTAGATAGAAGGTAGATAGATAGATAGTAGGTAGGTAGAGAGAGAGAGATAGATAGATAGATAGATGGATGGATGGATGGATGGATGGATGGATGGATAGATAGATAGATAGATAGATAGATAGATAGATAGATAGATAGATAGATAGATAGATAGATAGATAGAAGGTAGGTAGATAGTAGGTAGGTAGGTAGGTAGGTAGGTAGGTAGGTAGGTAGGTAGGTAGGCAGGCAGGCAGGCAGGCAGGCCGACAGACAGACAGACAGACAGACAGACAGACAGACAGACAGACAGATAGATAGATAGAGCATATGCATTCTTAATGATCTCCAATCTGTTGAAAATGATTAAACCCTCTTCCCTGCAAAGGAGCCTAATTCAACCACAAGAGTTCACTGGATAAAAATAAACAAATTTACAAAAAACCTACATTGAATCAAGTGTACTGTATGTGTTTGCTGTGCCTACTTCCTAGTATGAAACTCTTGACAGTCTATGTTAAGATCAAATGATGCTCTTAGCCAACTGAAATTGTGAATTCTTTCATAAAAGATTCTGGTCATATTCTTTAAACAACAAACTTTGAGATATGTTAGGAGAGAGATATTCAACAGTATTTAGCAAGCTTTATAGCTGAGAGTGAGATTTCCATGTCATTCTTACCCAGGGCCGGATTTAGATGAAAAGAGGCCCTAGGCTATTCCACTTATGAGGCCCTTTCACCTCCCATTTTTAAGTTTGTAAATTACATGAGAGACAATAAAATACATCATTACTGTGATATATCAATATATATCAATATATATAGCTGGCTTCCCAATGGAGGGCGGCTCTGCTCTGCAGCAAAGGCAGCAAGGCCAGCCGCCTCCCCTGCTGTGCTCAGCTGCCCGGCTTGGCCCCCTCGCCCTCACCTGCCTGACCGCTGGTGGGCTCTGCGTCGACGGGGCGGCTACTGGGAGAGGCCGCGCCTCTCGCCTGACTGCCGGTGCCGGGAACGTGGGCGGGCTCCCCAACTGCTGCAGCGCTGGAACGATCTTAACCAATACATTTTAATGTTTGTTTATTAGTCATATGCGTAGAATTTCTCCTTATTTTTGGTTCAGTGTTTTAGTGTTCACTGTTTTTAGAATAGTGTAATTTTAATTTTGCTAACAATTTGAATGTAGGCCCCTCTTGATCTTGAGGCCCTAGGCTGACGCCTAGTTAGCCTATAGGAAAATCCGGCACTGTTCTTACCAATTCAGTCGGTCACTGTAGACACCAAGAGTCCCATAGTGAATTGTGATACCGTGTTTTCCCGAAAATAAGACAGGGTCTTATTTTCTTTTCACCCACAAAATATGGCTTGGGCCCCAAAGAGCCCGCTTGCAAGAGAGCAGCCACTCGGCAACCCCCCTCTTCAGCTGGGCACAGCACTGCTCACCAACCTAGTGGTATACCAAAGGCGCCAAGCAACGCAATCACCTTTGCCTCCCCCCCGGTTCCCGCAGATTGGCACCTTTGGGATACCGCTAGGTTGGTGAGTGGCACTCTGCCTGACCTGAGGTGGGGGGGGGGGTTGTTCAGGGGGCTTAATTGCATGGGAGGGCTTGTATTTTTGCCCACCAGAAAAATGTGGCATGGCCTTATTATCAGGACATGTCGTATTTTAGGGGAAAGATGGTATGTTTGGGAATATTTATAATTATTTATATAAGCATTACATAAATGGTTACAATCTTTTAAAATTTTATTGTTGTATGCATTAGAATCTATAGATTATGTAATTCACTTTGGGACTGAATTGCTCTTTAAACCTTAGATCTTGATTAAATTAATCTCAGGAGTTCCTCTGAAGAATGAATATAGATACCACACTCTTAAATAACAGGGCCAGATAAATGGATGAAATACAATACAAGCTCTGAAGGAACTCTGTGAATCTTTCTAAAATATTGATAATCCATATGAAAAATCAATTGTTTATTCAAGTGAAGCATAATAGATTTCCTTAATAACATTAACTTCCAATAATGGGTGTTTTTTCTCTTGAAATTATGAGTCTGTTGAAATTGGAAGTCGAGAACAGTTTCCGGGATATATTAGTATATATTTCCTAGATCTGACTGAAACCATTGTAAATGAATATCCATCTTACTGTTGTAATGTGAACTAGAACATCTCAGCTTTCCACACTTTTTCAGAACTGAGCTGCTGTTAAAATCCAGGTGAATGTAGCAAATACGACAGATTTGGGATTCATAAAAGGATAACTTTTTTCCTTAAGGAGTCAAAATAATTTGACTGTCATTAGATTTTGTTACCTTTCACTTGAATGGGAAAAACAATAGTGTTCTTATCTTCTTGGGATGCATAGTAATGCTAGACTCCATGGTTCTTATAGTTCTATTATTTTTCATCTTATAGCAAAGTAAGGTTGTAACCTATATCTTTCTTTCCATCTGGATCAGGAGAGTGTGGAGATAATAATGGCCTTGATTATAACCCCCTCCCCAAAGAAACAAAAATCCTGAGGTTGAATCCAGGCAAGACTTGTGAATAGATAATTATAGGACCTGGGAATTGGAAAGCCCTAATCTTGTCAAAGAAAACTCTTTCCAAAAGAACAAATGCTATCTTGAGGCTCTCCATAACTGAAGAAAAGTTATAGGGACATTGTTACACTAGCTATAGCGACGGAATACCTTTGTCTCCTTAATTGTTGCCCTTAATCGATTACTATAGTACATTGTTCATAAGGTTGTCCTTGAAGATAATATGGAATCTATAATTAGTGCAGAATTTACCTGCCCAAAAGTAAAGTGGAAGATGGGAGATCTAAATGTGACTAAGTGGTGCACTGTTTGCTGAGGAGTTAGTGGGTCCAATTTAAGGTTCTGACAGTAGTTTATAAGTCATAAGGGGCCTAGGAATGAAATACTTAAAAGACAACTTCTCCAATACCTTCAAAATGAATTACACTTAGAGCAGTTAAATTCCCAATGCAATTGCTCCAATGGGTGGCTTGATGTTTTTCAGGTGTCAAAGAAAATTTTCATTGATGTGCTTTAAAAATGTTTTTAACCTACTGCTTATAAATCTAATGATACTTAAATTATAGGTTTCTTACTTTAGTGAAGTAAAACAGTTTTCCTCCAGAAATTAGATTAGGTTCCTCTTTTTTAGCTGTCCAGAAATTATTTCAAACTGAGCATTTCAGGAGAAAATTGTGAAATAATTGCAGTTATATAGTTTTTTAAATTCTTAACACATTGATATATTTTTATCAATACATATGCGTGCACATGCATACACATATGCATAGTTAACAGGTAGGAGTCCTTCAGATAATGGCAAAATAAGAGCAATAAAAATAAGTAAGTAAATAAATATGACCCTAAATATTTCCAGACAGATGGCTCATATCAATTTTCTTTCCAGCATACATTTTCCCTGTTAACAATACTAATGAATTAGCACTGATAAAATATTGACAGCAAATTATTATTGATCCTTTTATCAAATAGTCTCTTTCAAATATTTGTAGAAATCTAAAAAAAATGAATACTCATTTGAAAATGAATTGGAATAATAAAATAAATGTGTTGAAAATAAATAATGAAATCAAACAATTGAGATTAAACTAACATGCTGGGGAGATACTGTGGCACTAAATTTATCTGAATTAAAATATTTCATTATTCAACACTACAAAAATGATAAATTTCCAAGTACAAAACATTTTATGTTTTATGCATTTTTATTTTGACATCATCCCTTTTACACAGACTGTTAATGAAAATAAATTAGTGATTTCATTGATTATGGGAAGTGATCTAAGAAAATTTGAGTTACAATAATCTTTGTAATGTTATATGAGTTCCTCCATGGATTAGAGCCTTAATTCAAGAAATGCTGGCAGTCCAGTTATTACACAATATGAGAAAAATATGAACTATATATTTGTACATTAGACAGAAAGAATGAAACATGAATCACTGGTTCTTCCTTTGAGACAGTTCCATAGTATCCAGGAGACATACTAAATATGGGTTTAATTCTGTTTTTTAAAATTGCTACTCTGAGTAGTGAATATTTATTTATGTATTAAATTCAAGAAAAGAAAAAGACAAAAGAAAACAGTATGAACCAAATATTAGTGAGAAAAATATCAAAATGACATTTACACTATCAAACATTTGCAGTTTATGTGTCCTTCTCTTTCTTGGTCTTTGGATCACAATATGATACATAATTTCCTTAGAGGTTTTCAACCAGTCATGATAATAAATTTTGAGATTACATATGATATACATAATACATCTCTGGAGAAAAAACAGTGCTATTATGCTTCAGGCGATATTGCTATTACAATATTTTGGGGTAAACTTTGTTTCTTCAATATTGTTATTTTGATTACTTTGAGCCCTTGAGATACGTATCTTTAGAACTATTACATCAATCAATTATTCTTATTTGTCTTGCCTAAGAACATGCATATAAGCCTCTAAAAGATAGGAAAGCATTTTGCTTTGATTTTTCTAAAGCCTAGTTAATTGTGATGATTTTGAAGGCTGAAGTGAATGAACTGTATCCACCAAACCATGATGAAAATCCATGCGTACCCAATTATTTGTACGCTAGTGTTGATCGGACCAAAAAATTGTATAACTTAATTTAATATTTCCCCCCAGGGTTGCTTATTCTAGGGAATTTAATTTAATGCAACACATAAACTATTTTCTGTTTTCCATTTAAATGCCAGAAAAAAAAATCCCCAATGATTTAATGAAGTATATCATTTGTTATATAGATATATAGAGAAAACAAAACAATTGGTTTTTACACCTCTGAACCGTTCTTATTATATTGTACAAATGTCTGGATAAGTGCCTATGTTAATAGTTCTCATTTATTTTGCATGAGTTTTCTGATAATGAAGCTTATATATATGTATGTATGTATGTATGTATGTATGTATGTATGTATGTATGTATAGGGTTTAAAATATTGGGTTTCTGTCTGGATGGTCTCTTGTGACAAGCCGATAGACAGAGAATGGAAGCAGTAGACTTCCTACCATACCAGGGGTTGTCTGTCTGTCTGTCTGTCTGTCTGTCTGTCTGTCTGTCTCTCTCTCTCTCTCTCTCACACACACACACACACACACACACACACACATACACTTGTAAATTAGCAGTGTAGGTTAGAATTATAGTTTTGGAAATAATCCAAATGAACTATTCCAGTTTCTTGTAATGAGGCATGATATTTCAAGGTTTTATACCTAGAAGCTCATTTAATTGAAATACATCGCTGGAACATTCATAAAATAGTCAGGTTGTACATGTAAGTGTGTCTTGGGTCAGTTCTTCAATAATATATGGAATTTAAGTGTGCTTGTCAATTGGTGAACGGTTATGAACTTTTATATTAAGGTAAATTTGCAAGATTCACACCCATCTTCACTTTCTTTAAATCCACATTTTTTCCAGACTCTTCAAGATGTTTGTCCTAAAAGTCTGTCCGTAATTTTTCTAGAATTGTTTTGTTTTCTTATATGCTCATACCTTAATTTCAGTCTTCTTCCACTGAGCCTATGAGGTCTCACCTCTTCTGTGTCCTATAATCAAACTAAGGAAAAAGGACAATAAATAAAACTGGCCATCAATCTGATAGCTGGATATACACTTTAAACTATTAATTCCATTCAATTCTCCTCTCATCTCTGGGGAAAACTGATGTGTTTGCTCAGTGAGATGGTAAAAATAACTTTAACACTTTCGTTGTATTCTGCAATTCACAACATCAAGGGCTGATCTGTTTGTTTTTTCTTATTAATACATAACTTATATGCAGATACCATTTTAAAATCAGCAGTCAAAGGTCGACTGGAAGTTCTCCATCTGGACAGATGAGGGGCTGTGAGCTCTGAAGAGTCTCACCTGAACTCTGACAAACCAATGCCGACATTCTATTTGGATCAGAAGCTCCCTGTGGGGTGAGTGAAGAAGGGACAGCATCTCATCAGACCCAGAGGGAGTGCAACAGGTCCCTCATAGGTCAGAGATTTACTCTCTGAATCGGTTTTGGGGAGGCAGCATGGCAACATGGCTGCACAAGAAGCTGGCTTCAGGCCAAAGCAACTGTGCAGGCACGTGCAGGAGACGAGATGAAAGCCTGGTAAGAAGATCTAATTAACCACAGTCATAAATCAGAATTTGGAAAAGGCAAAGAACCTTGAGAGTATAAATAATATTGATGGACAGATCGGGATTTTGGCAAAAAGAAAGAAAGATGGAGAAAAATGGAGGGTTGCATCACTAGCCCAAAAAGAGCCATTTGCTTTAAACAATTTGGACAGAAAGGAGAAAGCAGAGAAGTGACAAACCCATTCAAACTTTAAACTTTAAATTTGGATTTGGATTGAAAAGATTGTGTTTTTAAAAGAGATTAGGAGGGTGAAATGGAAACCAAAATATGCTGAGGAGATTAGTTTCTTCTAACTAACATATCTTAAGCAACTCCAATTAATGAGAGGTGGAATGTAACAAGGAGAAAAAAAATCAAGAAAAAAGCACTATTTTCTCATGAATAACCTAATCTTGCCTATGCAGCGAATGGAATGTGAAACTCTGAGCAGGAAGTTTTAATTAACCAATTGCCATAAATCAGAATTTGGAAAAGCAGGAGGCAAAGAGAAACATACCAGAGATTTGCTGTATTTGAGTTTGTTCCAATTAATATATTTTGAGCAACTATAACCAAAGAGAGATGTAAGGTAACAAGGGAAAAATAATAATAAAATCTAGAAATGGGAAAATACGAAGATTTTTTTTGCTGAAGGGAAAACAAAGGAAAAAGATGGCTCCCGCCTCCCTTCCTCTCCACATCAGCTGAATTAGCTAAATTTAAGGTGGACCAGAACTCTGAAATAGGAACTGTATAACTAACTGTAATTTTGCAACTGGACATTATGGAAAGGTGGAAATTTGAATAACTACGTGAAATTATAAAAAAATATGCATAAATAATTAAAATCAAATTTAAATAGAATTTTGAAGTTAGATATTGAGGAGAAGCAGGAAGTGAAGGAAGAAGAGGGGATAATGAAGGGGTAGAAATGGCAGAAAATAAAAAGCAGACAAAAAACGTCATTGGGTTTGACAGTGGTATAGGGAAAATTGAAAAGGGGGAATGTGTCCCAACAAAAGGAAATAAAAAGCAGACAAAAGATCTCACTGAGTTTGACAGTGGCATCGGGAAAACTGAAGGGAGGGCTTATGCCCCAACAAAGGGAAATACAAAATATTTCATTGGGTGTGACAATGGCTTCGGAAAAATTGAAGGGGTTGGACATGTCAAAACAAAGAAAAGGAAGAAGACAGGAATGGAGAAGTGGGACAAAAGACTTACTAGGAAAAAATCAGATAATTAGAAATTGCTATATGGGAAATATAAAGCTGAAATATGTGGTTTACTCCTATATATGATAATAAAACTGAGTTGCTAACTGATTGAATATGATAATGGAAAGATAATTAAATAAAGGTTAAAATATATGGAGTATGGACAAATATGAAACTATAGCAATAGCAATAGCAGTTAGACTTATATACCGCTTCATAGGGCTTTCAGCCCTCTCTAAGCGGTTTACAGAGTCAGCATATTGCCCCCAACAACAATCCAAGTCCTCATTTTACCCACCTCGGAAGGATGGAAGGCTGAGTCAATCCTGAGCCAGTGAGTTTTGAACAACCGAACTGCAGAACTGCAGTCAGCTGAAGTAGCCTGCAGTGCTGCATTTAACCACTGCGCCACCTCGGCTCTTATTAGGAGGAGAATGTAAAGCAGAGGTATGTGATTCACTTTTATACATGACAATTAAACTGAGTTGCTAATTGATTGAATATGACAAAGGAAAGACAATTAAGTATGTTAAAATATATGAAATATGGACACATATAGAACTCTTAAGATGATAAACAAAGTGAGATGTGCACAGTTTGTTATTCTATATAGTAGATTAATAGAATTGTAATGAACATTGAACAGTAAGGATTGTTATTTAAAGACAATTAAGGGTAAGCTAAGTCAAGATAAGGAAAAATGGAGAGGGAACATGAAATATACTTACAAGGGGATATTATTGAGATTATAAAGACAGAACTATAAATTTGGGGTGTGTAAGGATGCATAACTATATAAATATAATTATGAGAATAGCTGGGAATCATAACCAGGGCTCACATCTCAGCCCAAAATAGTCTGTTTTTTTTTTTTAAAATACAATTACTATATATGTATACCTTTTTTCTTTTAAAAAAGAGGGAGGAAGATATATGTTAAAATTAAATGTGTTAATTGAAAATTGAAAAGGAATTATAAATACCATCAACATAAAATGGAGTTCACTCAGAGGCTGAAATACACCAAGTAAATGAGATGAAGAGTGTGAAGTAGAGGAGAGAGGTAAGGGAAGAAGAGAGGGATAGGAGAGAGGGTGGGGGGGAAGAGGCGGAGAGAAAGAAGGAGGTAAAAAGGGGAGAGAAGCGAAGGAGAGAGGAAGGGGAAGTAGAGAAGAGAAGGACAACAGAGGGAAGAAAGTAGGTACGGAGGAGGAGGAGAGAGGGAGAAGAAAGTGATGGATAGGGTATGGAGAGCAGAAGAGCCAATAATTGTTTTTGGGAGTTGATGGTAAGATGAATTGATGCAAACATTTAACAATATAATATGATGTTAGTTATGTAATAGTATACATGTGGTTATTTGTTATGAAAATGAAAAAAAATCCTTTATATATAAAGAGAATCAGCAGTCAAAGAAAGGTAAAGGTTCCCTTCGCACATATGTGCTAGTTGTTCCCGACTCTAGGGGGTGTTGCTCATCTCCGTTTCAAAGTCAAAGAGCCAACACTGTCCGAAGATGCCTCCGTGGTCATGTAGTCGTCATGACTAAATGAATGATAAAATAAGATAGGATCCTATTAAATAAGGTATAAAGCAAGGTTGCTTATTATCCCTGTGATTGTTTGTAGCATTTCAGTTTTGTAAATACATACTTTGCACCCTTGCGTAGCATGTAACTTGGCAGCAAATAGCTCTCTATTTTGGTAAATGCTAGTGATGATAGTTTGATTTTACCTGATGGCTTCCCGTAATGAGTACATTGGCATTAAATAAGATTTACTTTTGCTAAATCCCAAAGACACTAAAGAACCAGAGAAGCTAAATCTTGCCAATGTACATTACTCATTACTTATATTGTAGGCTTCCTAGCTTCTGGCTTTAATGTAGACTTCATGCTATAGATTAATGTAGTGTAGATTCTTGCTATAGATTAATAGAGTGATGGGGGCTTCATCCTTAATGAGCTCTAACTTTTCTTTTTTAATCTTTACTTGCTGAATCCCAGAAGTTATGAATTCTCATTTACAAATTTAGATGAAATATCAGTGGAAGACTACATCTTCTCTTGCCAATGCAGATTTTTTTTGACTGTATAATTCTAATATTATTCTTATTATAATAATGCTAATAGATACATTCTCAATACCTTTCTACCGACTGATTCCAATGACAATTTGTAAGGATCCCCCTGCATTAGGAAACAGAGATGTTGACAATACATATGAAGTTAAGTTTCTTGTGCCACACTTTTGTTAATGATGCTCAGTATTGAATGTACTCAGCTGATTACCTCGATTCTTATTCCTTTCTTTTAAATTTAAATTGTGTTGTTTTTATTTTATTTCTTAACTTTCAAGGAATGGATATGTATGCTTTTGGTAAGCGCTGGATTTGTAACCATAACACAATGATTTAATGATGATTTTCCACATTGACAAAGAAAATTTTTTTTTAAGAAGGAAGCTTGCAGAAGAGAGAAAATTTAGGAAGAATGATAAAAAGTGACTGCTTCTCTGTGCTCCTAGGAGGACTGCCTTTTTTCTGCCCATGACTCACTCAAAAAAAAAGAAAAGAAAAGATATTTTCAAATGGCTATAGAGATTCTCAGTCATCCAGGTCATAGTTGTCCCAAAGGTGCTCTTTCAAGAGGCAACTGGACCTTCTGGTTTTTCTTTGTAGAGAGAGTTGAAGAGCTGAAGAAGCATCTTGGATAAGGTGACCAGATTTTCAGATTGGTAAAGAGGGACACCATTGATCGGGGTGGGGTGGGGGGGTTGATTTAAAATTTTATATTTTGTCAAAAGGTCACAAAAGGCGATTACATGACCCCAGGACACTGAAACCATCATAAATACGAATCTGTTGCCAAACATCAAAATTTTGATCACGTGACCATGAGGATACTGCAATGGTCACTAAGTGTGAAAATGGTCGTTAAGTGTGAAAAATGGTCATCAGTCACTTTTTTCATTGCCATTGTAACTTTGGTCACTAAATGAACTGTTTGAAAGTTAGGGCTAACTTGCATTATAATGCCTTATGCTAGCTTTCATTTTCAAGAGAGAGAAGCTAAACTCCTTGTTAGAATTGAAATAGAAATGAGTAGAGTAGAGTAAAGTAGAATAGAATAGTTGATTAGCCAAGTGTGATTGGATACACAAGGAATTTGTCTTTGGTAAATATGCTCTCAGTGTACATAAAGAAAAATAAAATAGTAGGATAGTGGGATCCTTGCTGCACCAAGCTCAGAAAGCAGGAGATCCCACCATCTCCCAAGCTGGGAGGAGGTGTGTGAGGTGAGGGATCCTAGGTGCACCAAGCTCTTTCTGAAAGAGCAGGTGTGTGAGGTGGGGGATCCTAGGTGCACCAAGCTCTTTCTGAAAGAGGAGCTGTGTGAGGTGGGGGATCCTAGGTGCACCAAGCTCTTTCTGAAAGAGGAGGTGTGTGAGGTGGGATCCTAGGTGCACCAAGCTCTTTCTGAAAGAGGAGGTGTGTGAGGTGGGGGATCCTAGGTGCACCAAGCTCTTTCTGAAAGAGGAGGTGTGTGAGGTAGGATCCTAGGTGCACCAAGCTCTTTCTGAAAGAGGAGGTGTGTGAGGTGGGATCCTAGGTGCACCAAGCTCTTTCTGAAAGAGGAGGTGTGTGAGGTGGGGGATCCTAGGTGCATCAAGCTCTTTCTGAAAGAGGAGGTATGTGAGGTGGGATCCTAGGCAGATGTCACACAAGGGCCCTTCAAAAACTAAACTTTTTTTTTACTGGTGGGGAATTAAAACTCCCCTTTTCCTCAATGGGAAATCATATTCAGATAAAGAAAATTATTAAAAATATCCTTTCCTTTCTGAAGCCTGGCTCTTTCTCTGCACCTATATTGGGAGGGGGGGGGAATAGGGGAAATGAAAGCAACGAGGCCAGCCTGCCCCCTTCTTGTCTCCCACCCACCCCCTTCCCAACGAGACAAGAAGGTGGAGGGCTGGTCTTGCAAACGGGGATCAGCGTACTCGCCGCCTCCCCCTCCCCCGGGAGGAGCTCTGCAGCGGGACAGATGAATGGAGGGGGGGATCGCCCCTTCCTCCTCCGAGCCCCCAAACCCCATCTTCCCTGGCCTGCACCCCTGCGCCCAGGCTCCTTTGGGTTTGGGGGTAATCCGAATGGGTGGAGCGGGGGATCCCCGGGGCAGAGGCCTCCCGGTGCAACAACGGTCTTCCGCAGCTCCGGAGCGAACCTTCGCCTTCCCTGCCCAGGATTCCAAGGCTGGAGGCCTCGGCAGCAGCCACCCCCACTCCCAGCCGGCCAACCCTCGCCCGTACCATGAGCGGCGGGACATGCTCAGTTCCTCTCCTCCCCGGCGCCATCCTATGGGCGTGCGAGCACTGGGTGCGAGCGCTGAATGGCCGGACAGCCCGGAAGGCTGCCGGCAGGGCTCGGACGCCATTCAGCGAAACATGTTTAGTTGAATGGCGGCCGAGTTCTAAACTGCCAGCATGACTTTGAAGGGCTGGCTTGCCTTCCACGTCGGCCCGCGTGGAAGGCAAGCCAGCCCTTCAAGATCATGCCGGCAGTTTAGAACTCGGCCACTATTCAGCGAAACATGTTTCGCTGAATGGCGGCTGAGGGGCATGCTAAAGTGCTGGCATGACTTTGAAGAGCTGGCTTGCCTTCCACGTCGGCCCGCGTGGAAGGCAAGCCAGCCCTTCAAAGTCATGCCGGCACTCTAGCGTGCCCCTCGGCCGCCATTCAGTGAAACATGTTTTGCTGAATGGCGGCCGAGTTCTAAACTGCCGGCATGACCTTGAAGGGCTGGCTTGCCTTCTGTGCGGGCCGACTTGGAAGGCAAGCCAGCCCTTCAAAGTCATGCCGGCACTTTAGCATGCCCCTCGGCCGCCATTCAGTGAAACATGTTTTGCTGAATGGCGGCCGAGTTCTAAACTGCCGGCATGACTTTGAAGGGCTGGCTTGCCTTCTGCGCGGACCGACGTGGAAGGCAAGCCAGTCCTTCGAAGTCAAGCTGGCAGTTTAGCGTGCCGGCAGGCAGGGCTGGAGCGAGCGAGCGAGCGTGCTCCGTCCCGGTGGGTGCATGAGCGGAGCACTTTTCCAGCGCTCCTGTGCCTGGAGAGCTGCATCTGCATATGAGCCCGGGATCTGCCGCTTGCGCTCCCTTGCTCCACCACCTGCCTTCCCTATCTAGGGGCTCCTCCATCAGAAGTAGCAGAGTCGCGTCGAGCGCCGCTCTGCCTTTCTCCGCACTCTTCCCGCCCAGACGCCCAAAGCCTCCCAGCCCACCCGGCCCGGGGCGAGTCAGTTGCAGTGCAGGAGGCGGCGATCCCACCACCATCCACCTGCTCACTTGCCCCGCCCGTCACTTACTCTGAGTTCTGAGAAGAAGCAGCGGCCCCAGGTGGCTCTTTTCACGGAGGCTTTCCCATGGCTTGTCCAGAAGTGGGGCTGGAAAGGCGAGCTCACTCCTCTGCCTATCCGCCCGCTCACTCGCTATGCTACCCCGCCCATGCGAGCAGCAGCAGATGGGCGGGGGAGCGAGTCGAAGAAGGCGCCAAAATTAAGCAGGATCTTTTGGGAATGGCCTGGGACGCGGGAAAAATTATGAGAAGGCGTGCCTGTCCTGCCAAATGCGGGACGTCTGGTCACCCTAATCTTGGACAAGTGGAACCAGAAATATTATTTCAAAATGGGATGAAATCTACAAAGATATGCACAGGAATCCTCCTTTCTCCAGAGCAAGAAATACCTTGATGAGCCAGTTAAGTGCTTAAAGGAGTGTGTGTTGTTTCCTGATCTTACATTGAAAGCCTTCCATGGTGTGAATTGCTGTGACAAAATTGGGCCTGGAACCAGTTTTATTATGCTGGCCAGGAAGACTCTGTTGCCAGCTTGCCCACTGTATAACTTTGAAGAAAAACTTCCCTCAGGAAACCATTGGAAGAAGAACATGGCAGAGATGGCAAAGGAAGCAGCAATTCATCACATTTTAAGTGGTAGGACGTCTTAAACTACATTGAAATTACAGTATGTCAAAAAAAAAAACTAGCTTGGACCCCTCAATTACAGCATGACATGTTAGCATAGTATATTTCATGAAAGTGATTTGGATAGATCACTATTCATGAATGCCAGAGCCAGCAGATGATTTGAAGTCCAATTCTCATTGATTGCTGTCAGCCAGGCCAAAAATCTTGGATATAATCTTATTGTCTATAGTCTAAAACTTCTTGGAAGAATGGGCATGATTCCTTCTATCATCAGAAAAAGCACAACATAAATAGTTGTTCCATCACTGAGATATCAGGCACCAAGAAAACTAAGTTAATATTTACCCATTGCTTGCTGCCTCTGGTCCCCTAAATAGTCATTGTGGTTTACAATGGCATGGTTATGTGGACATATGAGATTGTACTGTGCTTTGGCAATAATTATGTAAATATTTATGGAGCTTTGCTAAGCTTTATTCAATTGCAATTCCAAGCAAAAAATTGAATATTCCAGCAATAAATTTAAAGGTTATGACCAGAGATGGCTTGCTGCCGGTTCTGCCTGGATTGAGCAAACCAGTAGTAGTGGTGATGGGAGGCTCCACCCAAATTCCCAAATGCTTCTGCACATACGCAGGAGCTTCTGAGCATGCACATAATTGTCATGTGCGAACTCAAACCGGTAGTAACAAAATTGGCAACACGCCACTGGTTTTGACACATTGCTTTCCCCTTCCCTCCCTTTTTTATAATAATGCATTTGCCACCTTCAAAACTGAGTAGAATAAGGAAACTGGTAGAGCTACAAGAAGACTGGTACAGCTTGACAAACTGTCATGAACAGCAACATATCATCCCTGTTGGGTAAGATAGAATTGTACAACTTTGCCAATACAAAAGATGTACCAGTCTAAAAAAAGAAACTATTCTGACAGTTCTTAGGCTAAGGCCAAGGAATCTTTTTTGACATAAAGAACATATTTCATCTGCTTCTTGCCTGAAGGCTGAAGGTCTGTGGCCCATAGAATTGTGATACAACAAGAGTCAAGTGGGATGTGTTTGGTTATTTTTCTGTTTGGGATGGCAAACCCCCTTTTTAATGGAATGGTGGTAGTTTCCATTCTGGTCTTTAAAACTCCAATAAAATGGACAAAAATAACCTGAATTTATGATAGGGGTGTATACTTTTAAAGGGTGCAATATTTTACTCATAATGGTTTTGAAAATTTCATATCCAACTACTGTGGGCTCCTGGTTAGGATGCTAAGATTACCAAAGGGTTTTGTGATTTTCACTTATTTTATACCAGTAGTAAGCCAACTATCCTCTCGGGCTAGTACTTTATATTGGTGAAAAGAATAACATTCTGTGCAGAAAGAAATGGATTTATACTGAAGAACCTTAAGCTTTGATTTTTTCCCTGATATTTGAAACAAGTAAGTAAGAGTTGAAGAGAGACAGAGAGTTAAATAAATAATGCTCTCATAAACCATTACCTCATCATAGTAAGGCGATGGGTGTCTCAGTAATTCGGGAATCTAAGCTGATGGTAGCTGACCATATCTGACAAGTCTTGGAGGAAAAACATAAATGCTGTAAAACCAAAGTAACATAATCAAATACCAAAATGGAAAAATCAGAAAGAAATATCAATAAATTTCAACCTGGTATCAGCAATTTGAAGGAAAGAAATTGGTAAATAATAAGATTAAGAGAATTAAAAAATGAGATATTTCAAAGAAAATCAAGGAATATAAAAATAGAATATTTACATTATCACTCATTTTGACAAAATCAGAATTTTGAACAAACTACTGTGTTTCCCCAAAAATAAGACCTGGTCTTATTTACTTTTGGGTCCGAAATAAGCACCAGGTCTTATTTTCAGGGGATATCTTATCCACATACCATAGGACTACTGCATCCAGACCTGCCACACCCCTGTTGCTCTGCTGCCTGACGTCTTCTGTGGCCACTTGTGGAAAGATGCCACATGGCACATCAAGCCAGCTTGCAGGATGCCGCATGGCTCATTGTGCCTGTGCCGCTGCTCATGGCAGGAGACCATGTGTTGCATTGTGCCTTTGCATGCACAACATGACAGATGGCACTGGCATGATGTGGCAGGCAGCATCCTTCTGCAAATGATGGTATCTGCACAATGAGCCATATGGAGGCAACGGTGTGACACACCATGTGGTATCTGGCCCAAGTGGCCATAAGCAGCTGCAGAAGTCAAGCAGTGGTGCAACAGGTTTAGGGGAATGGAAGGCCTGGCTGTGGCAGTCCTAAGGTAAACGGGTGCAGGGTATGTGGAGCAGCTCCACCCCGCATCCCCACCCTAGCTTGATTTTAGTGCATGTGCCTTCCCCCCCCTCATACCACTGTATGAGTCGGTGGACAGAGTGGGTGGGATCTTAACTAGAACTTACTTTCGGCACAAACGTAAAAATCAAGCCAGGGTTCTTTTTGGGATAGGTCTTATTTTGGGGAAAATATGGTACCTTTTGTTTTACAAAGCATTTCTGGGAAATACTAGAGACATAGATGCTTCTTTTGATGCGTGGCATGACAAAACCGTGCTCGTCAAAATAGCGCTGATAAAACCGTGTCGCTAAAGCCGCAACATCATCACCGCGACGTCATCACCGCCGCGACAACAGCGCGACGACAGAAGGGCGCTTTAAAACAGTGCGGTGACAGAAAGCCGATTTAAATTAAGGTAAGGGTTAGGATTAGGTTTAGGGGTTTGCTTTAGGGTTAGGTTTAGGGTTAGGGTTAGTTTAGGGTTAGGTTTAGGGTTAGGTTTAGGGTTAGGTTTAGGGTTAGGTTTAAGTTAGGTTTAGGGTTAGGTTTAGGGTTAGGTTTAGGGTTAGGTTTAGGGTTAGGTGCTTCGGAAGGTGCTTCGGAAGGTGCTTTGGAAGGCGCAGATTTGCCCTCCGCGGTTATGTCATCACGGTAGGGTCGCGTTTTTCCTTAGTGCTTCGGACGGCGCGGATTTGCCCTCCGCACTTATGTCGGTGCGGATAAGGGCTTTGCGGTTTTGTGGTGGAACCCTTTTGATGAAGATGAAAAAATAGAATTTTAAAGTGATACCTGGAATAACCAAAAGCATACAACATACATGCAAAGTGGATAAAAGAGACTGAGAAGACCATTGGCTCTGTCCAAATGAATGATACGATTATAGCATCAGAAATTATTCAAAAGCAACAAAG
This sequence comes from Thamnophis elegans, assembly GCF_009769535.1. NCBI lineage: Eukaryota > Metazoa > Chordata > Lepidosauria > Squamata > Natricidae > Thamnophis > Thamnophis elegans. Next base: position 59,532,907 of record NC_045547.1, read on the forward strand.
AATATTAAGAAATGGGGTATACATCTGACTATTCTCCAGGAAAGCAATAAATTAAATTAAATTAAATGTTACCATTTGGAAAAGTGGAAGAATGGATAACAGAGACATGGATGTAATTGCATGCAACTACAAACCAATTACTTGCTTGCCAACAGTATTCTAAGTGTTTTTCCAAACTACATATTTAAATATTCCCTTTATCTTCCTGAACAAAAAGGTAACTGCCAGAATTCACAAGGAACAAAAGATAAATTGCTGATTGATAAAATAACATTAAAGAAGTGAAGAAAAAGACAGCTTGAATGATCATAAAAAGTTGTTTGATTCTCCCAGAAATGTTTCAAATTACAGTATTTTTCAGAGTATAAGACACACCTTTTTTCCTCAAAAAAAGAAGCTGAAAATCTGTGTGTGTCCTATACACGGAATACAGCATTTTTTGCCTCCCGAAGCCCACCCCCCTTCACCAAAATGGCCATGCATACCCTTATGGAGGCTTTCAGAGAACTCCTGGGGGCTGGGGAGGGTGGAAATGAGCAAAAAACCAGGGCATTTTTGCCCCCCCCCCATAGCCCCCAGCAGCACTCTATAAACTTCCATAAGGCTATGCATGCAAATTTTTTGACAAAAAACGGGCCGTTTTTTGTTCATTTTTGGCTCCACCCCACCACCCAGGAACGCTCTGCAAGCCCCCCCGCCCCAAGGCTATTCATGCTTTTTTTGGGAGGTTTGCAGAGTGCAAAAACTTTTTTTTCTTTTGGAAAACTCTTTAACTGATTGATGAGAATTAGATTGATCAAGTGCTGTGCCATCAGAATCAAAGTCTTAGGTGCTGCAGATTGTCAGCAATTTCCTTCTCCAGCACATGGGAACATCTACCTACCTACTTACTCTCTCTCTCTCTCTATCTCCCTACTGTATTTCTCTCTCTCTCTTTCTCTCTCTCTCTATCCCTCTACCTACTTACCTACCTACTCTCTCTCTCTCTCCCGACCTATCTACTGTATTTCTCTCTCTTCCCCTCTATCTACCTAAGTTCTTACCTACTCTCCCTCTCTCTCCCCCCTCCCTATCTACTGTGTTTCTCTCCCTCTCTATCCCTCTATCTACCTACCTATTTTTTTATTTATTTGCCTCTTCAAAACCTTGGTGCGTCTTATACTCTGAAAAATACGGTATTTGGCAATACTGGCAATACTGTGAACATCAAGATTCTTTTTGAATATATAGAAAAGAAAAGTAAAAAAAAATAACTTTAATAGTAAATGGTGAAGACATTGGAAATATAAACATTAGAAGATAAATATGCCAAGGGTATTTGTCGTTTCTTGTTACTGATATCTTAAATAAAACAAAGCTTGAATTTGTACACCCAAAGTACAAAAATACTCCACCTGTTACATGTGGGTGATTTGAAGCAATATGGCAAATCAAAACTTGAAAATGTATCTTTACTTAATACTGTAGCACTACATAGCTATGATATCAAAATAGAATTTGAGTTTGACAAATGTCTAATGCTCAGCATACGAACCAGCATACGCTGGTTGGCCACCAGGCGCCTCCTGGTGGCCAACCAGCCTCTCTGCACCCTGCTCGGAGTTGGAACCCTGTCCAGGGTCCTCCACATCCCCCAGAGTCAACTAATAGGGCTCCTCGCTGTCGGAGTCTGGTGGCAGCTCCAAGGGCTCCTGCTGGGCCACAACAATGAAGGTATACAATTTCAAAATAAGAATCTTATAAAATCTTTGCCCATAGAGAGAAACAATGAATATCTAGGAATATTTGCAAAACATTGGAAGCACTGCCAAATGATGTTGATTGACTATACTTAACCTAAAAAACCGAAGCCCTTATTTTACTGCAGGCAAAACACAAGTTGAAGGAAAAGTAAAAGGTAAGCAAGAAAAAATGCTCCTTGCAATTTGCAAAGAAAACATCCTGAACGTTTTCCAAAAATCATTATAAAAGTGAATTGTTTGAAAGCCATTTAGAAAATTGGAGAAATAAACCATTATAAGCCCCAAATATAAAAGAAACTGAAGATAAAATAGATAAGAGCAGGAATTGGCAAAGGCCACAAACAGGTATGATCAAAAAGCAAACCAAAGGAATAACTTTTGCAGATCAATAACAAACATGAAGTCAGGGATTTAACAGATATTAAAAAGCAGCAAAGGCAGGATTTGTAAAGAAAAAGATGAAACCATGAATCACATAATTAGCGAATTCAACAAAATTATTCAGACTTGTAAGCATCATGACAGAATTGCCATAATGTTCCATTAACATAGATACAAAAATAATTTACAATAATGGAAAAAAATGATGAAAAAGTATGTGCAGAAATATATGGATTTGATAACACAGATATAAAGGTGTAAGTTAAGGCTGAGGTGTAAATTATCCGCTGGGTGAGCCTGGATGATGTATACAGCTCCAACCTGAGATAAGAGCCAGGCTGCGGATGGCAGGAGAAAAACAGGAATAAGATTGATATGGATTCAGATTGATGGCAGGAACATATGTTTGAGAAATACCAGATACTTTACAGAGATCTAATACAGCATAGGTATGTTACAGGAAGTTAGTTACAGGAAATGCAAATACAAAGACATAATGTAGCATATATGTGTTACAGGAAACAAATGTTTATAGAATAACAAGTTTCTACTAATTCTAGTATTCCAGTATATTATATTCTACTATTATTTATTATGTCCTTATTACAATTTTCCTTCAAAACAAAAATACAATAATTGTCAGTGTGCCCACCAATATCCACCTTATGTTCAAGTTAATTTCCTTCACTAATAATTCTTTTAAAATACTATTTCTAAGCATCATGGCTCTGTTTTTATTATTCTCAGGTTTATTTCTTCATATCCCTGCTGATAAAGGCACATGAAATGCATTCATTGACAGTCCGTCTGTTCAGTTTATCACATTATTTTTGATCTACCTTTTTCTTGTGCCATTGGCTTAGAAACAGTAGACAATAGCTGCAGCAGATAGAGACCAGATGTCTTTCAACACAAAAGGACACAAATTGTTACCCGTTTGACAATAGGCAGTAGGAAGGAATGTTTTTATTGATCTAATTATGCTGGTTCCTGTCTTTATTCAGAGTTCATGGTCTGCTCATGGGAAATCTCACTTGTGCGTGTTGGTTTTTATCTTATTTTGTTAGGTAAAATAGTCTCTTTGAGACTATTTACTGCAGAAGCAAGTATCTAACAGTAACAGGATCTGTCAAGACCTGGTTTTGACATCAGTCCTGGGGATCCCAAGGAACTGGAAACTTATTTAAATGACTCCAGTAAGGGATGTACTTACACTCTCTCTGCTTGGAGTTTGTATATATTTTTAGTTCGAATTATATCCACTTGTAATGATTTTTCTGTTGTTAAAGGTTTATTATTATATATGTACTGTTTAAAAATTAACTATGGTTTGCCACCCAGAGTCACTGCTCATCAGATGGACATTTGAATAATTACCAAATAAATAAATGTGCAACTGTTTAGCTGACTGTTGATATAATAATAATAACAACAACAACAACAACAACAGTAATCTTTAGAAAGAAAGATTACTTTTTGTCTGAATTTGATCATTTGGATGCTAACCCAGCTATAAAATTTGAAAACTGAAAAAAGTCTCCATTTTAATAAGTGACAGTATATATTTATATAGTTTTGTGTGTGTGTGTACGTGCGTGTACTATATATATCGAATAGAAGACATGAAGGGGGACCTTTTGCTTTGGAAACTTTTTGAAGAGGAATCATATAAATAAGCTACAGCCAGGTTTATTAGAGTAGGCAATGTCTTTTTTGTCAAATGTACCATAATTCTAAAAAAATGGGATTAAAATATACCAAAGAAAACATTATTTAAAACGTATTAATGCACTAAATAAAATATCCAATTTTAGAATATTTCTGAAATTGTTTGTTCACAATTTTCATGACACATAAACCATACTATAAATCTTATTTGTGCAATGAAATGTCATAAATGCAAAAAAACTCTTCCAAAAACCATTAACCATGAATGGTCTATTTTTAGATTTATGAAAAGTAAAAGACTATCTTAATGCTAAAATCATGAGCAGGGGAAGACGACCTGAGAAAATCTGACAAATGGAAAGTATTCAAAATGATATTTATTTAGGAATGAAATCAATATAATTTGAAACTTTAATTTGGAATTGATCTTATTTTTTGCTTTATAATTTTATCTTTCCCCCCCAAATTCTTCATTCAATTGAAAAATGAATATAATCCTTGATCCAAACAAGACATTTCACTGAATGTCTTAGGCATAACCCTTAATTGCTTCTTGATTCAATAACTTAAAGCAGTTTGGAAAGAAAAAAAAAGATTCTTGTGGTCCAAAGAAATATAAAAAGAAGGCAACCAAAGGCAACCAAAGAGCAATCAAAAGGTTTTCATGCACTACCATAGTAGAGTTGTTCATAACAGAACTGGACACCAGAGAATACAGTAACAATTACCATCTTATGTCTAATTAACCGCGCTGGCACAATGAAGAAAATGAATGCTGTCATATTACATTGTCTCTATCCATTTATGCAAAAATCAACATGAGCAAAGAATGCTGTAGAGCAGGAGTGTCAAACACAAGGCCCGGGGGCCGGATCCGGCCCATGGGTGTTTAGATCTGGCTCATGGAGCTGCCCTAGAAACAGCAAAGGAACGCAGCAGTACCTCTGCCAGCAAAAGTGGAGTTTGGGAGGGCCATGCGCGGTTCTCCCAGGCTCCATTTTTCAGCTGCGACAGCCTCCTGCCGAGCTCCGTTTTTATTGGCAGAAGGAAGCAGGAGACCATCATGGCTAGAAATGGAGCTTGGGATCCCATTTTTTTGGCAGAACACTTGGGCCACCACCCCAATACTAGTGAGTTCTAGCTGGCCACGCCCACATTGGCCATGCCTACCTTGACTCTGGAGGTCAAACACAACCCTGATGCAGCCCTCAATGAAATCAAGCTTGACACCCCTGCTGTAGAGAAATTTGAAGAATCTGAAGATCATTTAGTAAGAAAGAAAGCCAGACTGAAAAGAAAAATATTGGGAGGGAAGTATACTGTCAGCTTCTCTTTCCGAATGATGTTAAACTGAAATCTCTTTCACAAGTCTTTGGGAGATAATTGGGAGCTCCACATCTCTGCCTTAAAATTAACAATTTAAATAAGTATTTTCTAACTTGGTAGCTTCAAGATGAATGAACTTCATGTACCAGAATTCCCAGCCAGTAGGCTGACTCTGGGAGTTGAAGTCCACAGATCTTAAACATTGCCAAGTATGAAAAACATTATTTACAAATGGATGTGAATCAGCTCTCATATTTACTGTTTAAAATAGAAATCCAAAAGTTGCTTTTCAGACACACTCTTCAAGGATTTTTCCTTGGACATAAGAAAGAAAATACCTTTTCGGTACTTTCATTCTGTATGCAGATTGAAGCAGACATGAAGGTCAGTTGGTAGTGCAATAACATTATTTAAAAATAAATCCCCATCATGTATTGGAAGCATATATTAAGGAGACATTAGGGAGAAGAATTAATGTCTCCCAGCTTGCAGCTTCAGACTGCCTAATTTAATTTTGTTCATATGTTAGGAATTATTTTCAGAGGACTTTGTAATATCACATTTTATGTGATCTCTTAAGGCCTGTATTCTTGCTTTTCATTTACAAGGGTATGCTATTATGCGGATGCATGGACACACTTAGCCATTTGTTTCTGATTGAGGTGACATGGCTAGAATTAAATCTGAACAATACTTCTTTCTAAGATTTTTTAAAAAATGTTCATACTTTTTGTATGTTGTTTAAACTTTCTATTTCAAGCCTTCCTTTTCTGTTTTCGGCAATGCCTTTACTACAACAGATACTTCTTTTGCACAGAATAATATCAGCTACTAAAATAGTTAATTCACCCTTGAAGAAACAGCCTGGGTGTAAAGTTATTTAATACTAGTGTATACATTTCTATCTGAAGATATTTCCAGTCCCAACATAATGTATGCAAGATAATGGGGCAGTTCAAATGGGCTGATTTAATGTCTTACTCATCAGAGGCAGCATTGTTTCCAGCAATATAAACTGAATATCAAAATATAAGAATATTAGAGCAACTTAATCATTATGGTAAGTTGGGCTACATGGGTGGAGCTTGGTTTTATTACTGTTATTGATAGTCAAATTCACATAAAACACTATCATTATCATGCAACAAAGTCACTTTAGAATGGCTAACTAATGATGCATTTGTGCAAAGTAATTGTGATTTCATTAAGTAGACTTCCAGATTCCCCACCCCTTTCTCTCTCTCTCTCTCTCTCTCCCCCCCCCCTCTCTCTCTCTCTCAATATTTTTCCCTAATATATGGACAATCTGCTCATTGTAACCTCCATTATTCAAAAAGGCACTTATACGAACTCATTCTACTCTCTGAAGACTGCTTCATTTGATGATCTAACTATTCTATAGTAAACTCTGTGCTGGATGAAGGGACAACCTTTTTTCTTAAAGTTACCTGCAAAGCTTTAGTAATCTTGACTGAAGAATTCATTTATCCTCAGATTTAACTGTTCATATGACTAAGATATATTAAATCAGTCTATGCAATGGAACATGCAGTAGATGTATTTCTAAGCACTCATACTGTATAAAGTGCCATCATACTTGCTACTGAATAAATGAAAGTTATAGGTATCATTGGCTGCGCTATCTTTTAATCATCTGAACAATTTAAGAACTGGAGGTATTGCTTTGACATAGCCTCACTCAACCTGAAGCTCATCAGATATGTTGGAATTTCAAGACCTGGAATTCTCATTAGCATGGATAGTAGTGACTTTTCAAAATGTCCAAAGGGTGGCAAAGTGGAGAATAATACCTTAAGAATCTTTTTTTCCCCATTTGTTAAACAATTTCTTAGAATTAGGTTTAGCTTTGGGGAACAGAGTGTCATATAGTAAAAAAACAGTTTTTAGAAACCCATTCAATGGCAGGTGAACCACAAGCCAGAGAAGAAATGGTAAGGAGATCTTCTTCAGGGACCAGATTAAGTGATCCTGTATTTTCTGCAAATTGCTCAGTTCAGGTAAACTTGAGTTAATCTTAGAATAGAAAGTGACAGCTCTTCCTAAAGCTGTGCATGAGCAAAAGAGTTGAAGTTAAATGAAATTGTTTCTGCTGTTGTGACATATCATGAAAGTACCAATTGTAAATATAATTGTAAAAGAGTTCAGAGCAGATACACACTCTGAACTCTATGCTTTTGGAATTTTTATTTCCCATTACCCTAGTCTTTCTATATATTCTTAGATTATTAAAAATAGCTTTTGACATTTTTCCCCAATACTGGTGGCCAAAAAGCCAATTGAAAAATAGCTTCACAAAAATAATATTCTGCTTATGTCTATAACATGTAGACTAGACATCTATTCTTTAGATTTATTATTGTCTGACAAAATTGATTTGGACAAAAACACTGTAATTACCTAATGTGTGGTTAGCAATTTTCCATCTCATTACCCAAACCTTGTATCTTCTTACAGTAGAATCCATTTAAAAGAATACCTGTTAACAGAATGCACCTATTGAAAGCACACACCTTTTCCATCCAGCAGATCAAAACATTTATAGGACTACAGTCTAACTTGGTGAATATCCTCCTAACAATATATCTTGTTAAATAATTTAAAGTATTAACAGACAGAAATTAGATTACCAGTACAAGTATAAGTAATCTCCTGGGAAAAAAATATGTACCTTTCCAAACAAACCCTAAACATATTCCTTGTCTTTTCACATCTTTCTGCAGCTTACACTAGAGTTTCAGAGGATAGAAACTGTTTCATAGCCTCTTCAGGCCCAACCAGCTGTATTAGGGGCATAAGATTTCCTGAGGAGCACCTCATATCCTTAGCTAGAAATAGAGCTTACTGAGTTGGCCAGATATCCCAAGTCCAAGCCCAGAGTCATTATTTCCATCTTTTTAAATTATTTAAAAGATTGGCTGTCTTGAATGTGCATGTCAATCATTTAATTTAGTTTATTAAAGAGTATAGGGCAAAAAAAAAATGATTTAATAACATATCCCCCCAGGAAATTTTTCATACTTCTACTAATGTGTGTCAGAATCATTAGTGAGGGCAAACATTTGACTCTGTTCCAAGAAGATAAAGAACAATTATTTTTCCAAACCTTGTTATTTTATTGGAGTTTTAGGGAGGGGGTGGATATTTAGCAAAAGAAGGGGCTAATTTAATGCAAAAGGACAATCTCAGGTTCTTGCAAACATTAAAATGCTTTGTTTACCTTTGAATTCCTTCCTTTGAATAAGAAAATGGACACTGGAGGATATAACTTCATTTCTTTGCAAACATTAAACTTCATTTCTTGCAAACATTAAAATGCTTTGTTTACCTTTGAATTCCTTCCTTTGAATAAGAAAATGGACACTGAAGGATATAACTTCATTTCTTTGCAAAGGACTTCTTTGACCTTGGAATAACACAACAGGCCTACATAACAAGTCATCTAATAGTTCACTTATTAGTTTTGCATGCTCCTTCATTCTTTGTTGACCCCGAGTGGTCCAAAACAACAACAGAAATAAATAAACATAATATAATAACAATAAGAGTGAGAAGAAGGATCTCCTCAAGAAAGAAAGCTGAGAGGAAAAAGCTATCACAGAGAAGGCTTAACATCCAGCCCATTCCTCAATATCCCATAAGTGAAGAAGTAGAGATTCAAACAAATGTAGAGGATATGCATTTCTTTTTAGAAGGATACATTTTTATGTATACCTCAGAAGTTATTCTCTAGTTACAAGTAGTAGAACATAAAATTAGATTGGCATTCCAATCATTACAAAAGTGGAAAGTTACAGGAAGTTATATAATATCCTAGAGTTCAGAGTGTGTATCTGCTCTAAACAAATGGGAAGTATGGCAAGCCACAGAAAAAAAATCAGTAAAAGTTTTAACCAACCTGTGCTAGCAAATCTGGGAATGACATAGTGACCAATGAACTGGAGGAAATAAATCTACGTTCCAATATATATTCCAAAAAGACTTAACAAAGTGCATAAACTATTGACATCTCTTGTGAATAGTGTTTATACACTATTGGTAAGAGATGCCAGATCTTTAAGTTGACTTTAGAAAAGCTTCAGGAGAATAAGACATTGCTGATGCACACTGGATAATTTAAAAACCAAAGAATATTACAAATAAGTCATTGATTGTAGAAAGGACTTTGATTAGATCAATCACAGTTGAAATGTTCAGAAAAACGGGGATTCCAAGATACAGATTAGGAAGTCATGGCATGGATATAACATGGCTAAATAGACTGGCTCCAGGTTGGGAAAGGAATGCAGCAAAGCTGTCTGCTCCCCCTTTGTTTATTCTATTGATATATCAAATATATATTAAGAAAAGATGGATTGGAAGAAGATGAACATGATTTTAAAATTGGAGGAAGAAAGACAAAGTTGTGCTATCTTGATAAGACTATCCGAGTAACCCAAAATGCAAAGAATTTGCAAGCCCTAAGTAATGAAAGTCAAGGAACATCATGAAAAAAAGACCAAAATCAAATATAAGAAATACCAAATTAAGAGTTGATAACACTTGATGGCATATAACCGGTCAATAAATCAGTTATTATATCTCATATATGTGTTAAATAGGACACTGAACATAATTTATCTTTAAACAAAACTTTTTGTAGGTACTGCTAGATTTGTCCTACTGCAATATCCTTTTCTGATGGGCAGAGCAAATGACCAGAAAGCTTTATTTGCAAAAACAGCATTTTTCCCTCTGTAGTTTTGATGCTGATATTATTTAAATTGATTGTTTGGATGTTTGGGACATTGTATTCTATTTGGTTTCTAAGACATAAATTGATGATAATGATAAGAGAATTATAACTGCATAGCAGCATCATAAAATACTTATTTTGTATGTGGATTCATAAATTCATTAACTCCAATGTCTCCAAACAGAATAAAATATGTTTTCCAAGAGTAATAGCCAGCTAAACTATTCAATATAAAAGTCAGTTTGATTAAGAGATCAGATCATATGTTGTCTGATTAAAAAAAAAACACTGGATCATGTATTTACATTTCTATGGTTCCTGTGGTTATCTTCAAAGAACTGTAAAGCAAAAATGCTGTCAATTCTCTAATAAAAATATACATTAAGAGATAAAATAGTGTAATTAATGGGTTCTTCATTCTGTGTTTAAATCTTTATAGCATCACTTTTTTGAACTTTTCAGACTTAACTTAAACATGTAAATAAAGGTTTCTGAAAGATTTAAAACTTGAGCAGAAAGCTTGACATTTTGTCTAACCTGTGTAAAAATTGGAGGGGAGAATAATGACTCCTTTTTTGCATGCATTATGTATGTGCTCCACATAAAAAGGAGCAGGGCTTTAAATACACAGCATTGGCTGGCATCTTGACTGTTTTTGACCTCTGACCCCCCCCCCCACATCATTTGTAAATATAAGCTGCTATAACATTATGACTGCAATTCATTATTTCATGAGGGTTGACATGTTACAGATCCTCATGGCATGTTTCATAATAAAAATATGAAGCAACTTCTCTTCAAATTGCATAGAAATTAAATCTTCCTAAAATGAAGGATCTTAATGTAATAGAAAACTTGCTTTAGGTTTCAGGGATCCTAAAACAACAGGTGCAGATCTTTCAAACTCGATAACTTTGAGATGCGTGGAATTCAAATCCCAGAATTCCCCATTCAGTTTCTGAGGAAAAGAAACATAAGCTTGGATGCAAAGCTAGCTGACAACAAAAAGAGAACTGAAGCAAAAAGTTATGACATCCCATCCTTCTCAGAACATTGTGAGTTTATCTGGAAGTTGCATGGATCTAGTCACAGTTCCCACTTATCTTATGCCATTAAAAGTTAAATTCTGAAACTTAAAAGAAAGACAAAAATCTGACAATGATCAGATTTTTCAAAGTAGCAATATAAAATTGACATAGATAAATTTGGTTGATCACTATTTACTACGCTTGCTACGATTTATGCCCTTATGAAAATTTTATCTTATATTCCTATAACTCTCCTCTGATGTACATTACTATGTGGCTTTAAGGAAAGAAAAGACACTTCTCATTAGCCTTGTTTTACTCAAGGCCAACTTGGTTTTTCCAAAGGGTAACTGTTCTTCAATATTTTCTTCCTCCTTAATAATTTTCTCTGGAGTTTCTTTCCCTGCTTTACCATAGCCATTCCAATATATTTATTTATTTATTTGATTTTTAATAATGCCTTTATTATTTTTAAAAATAACTCATTATGGTGAACATACCTAACAGTCTTTCCTTGTCCTACTTTCCCTACAATAACAATCCTGTGAGGTGAATTGGGCTGAGAGTGAATGGCCCAAAGTCAATCAGCCTATTTGCATTCCTTAGTTTGGACTAGAACTCACAATCCCCTGGTTTCTAGGCCAGCACCTTAATCACTAGAGCAAACTGTATTTTTCTCTTACAACTAAGAGATTAATTGTTTCAAATGGAATTCAGCTAAAATTCACTGTTTAAGGAAAGTACACTTTCCTTAATTTTTTTCCTGTTTATACTCTTCAAGATGTTAAGCACCTATATTTCATACAACCTATGAATCATATCTAGCCCTGCTCTCTGACTGATATTAATAGTTCAACCTCTTGACCATTAAAATCCATCCCTGACATTTTGGTATCCTTCCACACTCTCAAACACAGATGACGCACAATGGAACAAGACAACGTGGATTACCATGTTTACTTCATGTAAAGATAGAGGAGTCCCTGTGTATTTTACTCTGCTAGTTGTTGCTGACTATAGAGGACAGTGCTCATCTCCATTTCAAGGCCTTTGAACCAGTGTTGTAGGAGGCATTTCCATAGTCATATGGACAGCATGCTGCTATGAAGCACTGTTACCTTCTAATCAAAGTGGTACCTACTCGTATTGGCATACTGTCAAACTCTTAGATTGACAAGAACTAGGGAGAGGATGGGAATCCACCCTATCGCACAATGTGCAGGTGTGAACCCAGCCCTCAGCTTTCTAATTTAGGGTGGTGCAATGGCTGAACATTTAAGACTTCATGTCTTAAACACCATATATAAATGATTTTCATTGTAAAGAAGGACTATTTTTTGAGACTGTTAATGTAACAGTCTTCATGTAAGACTATTAAGATTTAAGTTCTTCATTGCCATTATTATCATTACACTTACTGGTATTGCCCATTCTAGAATTATCCTCTCCAAAAATGGGCATATTGGATCATCATACATGACTAAATAATGTGTACAAAAATGATTTAAAACATCAGGATACAATGACTACAGGAAAGTTATTTTAAAGAAAGAAAAATTGCAAGATAATTAGAACTCACAGACTAAAGTTGGACAAATCTATTACAGGTAGTCCTTAATTTACAACAGTTCGTTTAGTCACTGTTCAAAGTTACAATGGCTTTGAAAAAAGTGACTTATGACAGTTTTTGCACTTACAATCATTGCAGCATCCCATGATTGCATGATCAAAATTTTGATACTTGGCAAAATCATTCTTAAAGAGTTTGGAAATGTGTTTATACAGTTTGCAAGTGGAGAATCTCATTACAAATCTAGTAAGTCTTAACAATCACAGCCATAGCTAATCACGCACATTCAGCCAAAGGGACCTTCTAGCAACTGATATGGAATACAGTACTTATGATAACACCCAAGGATCATACACTATTATCCACAGTATGATACATACAAAATCAAAGGAAGCATTTGCCTAGTCAAATGTAATTAATGCTATGATTCCTTCTATCATTTTGTCATTTGCTTATTGTGAATTAAAAATTTTCAAGTATGTAAAATGATTTTGAGAATTAATCAATAAATGCAGTATTAGCCTCTGAACCTGCTTTTGCTTTTTATTGCTTCATCTCTCTTGCAAACACAAAACAATAAATGTGGACTTTGATCAAGGGAAAATGACAAAATCTGTATAAAGAACTGCAGCAGTTTTCTTATTAGTACTTGAAATTTAACTGTACTAGCACTTTGCCATGGGAATGACATTTTCAGATAACCATACCCGCAAACAAAACTAACCAGCCCTTTAGGTTTTATAGTGCTACAGATTAGGAGGAGGAGTAGCAATAACAACTGTAAATAATCTCTCTGAGGGATATGGGCTGTTAAGAAATGTAAAATATAAATAAAAATAAATAAGTAAATAAAGATTTCCAATTATAGATCTCTGTGAGGATATATGAAAGTTATTGTTTCTCTTTTTTGTTTACTTCATGCCTTGCAAATGGATATATTTTCATATAGAATAGAATAGAATAACAGAGTTGGAAGGGATCTTGGAGGTCTTCTAATCCAACCCCCTGCTTAGGTAGGAAACCCTCCACCACTTCAAACAAATGGTTATCTAATCTCTTATTTAAAACTTCCAGTGTTGGAGGATTTACAACTTCTGGAGGCAAGTTGTTCCACTGATTAATTGTTCTGACTGTCAGGAAAGTTCTCCTTAGTTCTCTCCTTGATTAGTTTCCACTCATTGCTTCTTGTTCTATCCTCAGCTGCTTTGGAGAATAGATTGACTCTCTCTTCTTTGTGGCAACCCCTGAGATATCAGAACATTGCTATAATGTCACCTCTAGTCCTTCTTTTCATAAGACTAGACATATCCAGTTTCAGCAACCATTCTTTATATGTTTTAGCCTCTAGTCTCCTAATCATCTTTGTTGTTCTTCTCTGCACGCTTTCTAGAGTCTCAACAAATTTTTTACATTGTGGCGACCAAAACTTGGATGCAGTATTCCAAGTGTGGCCTTGCCCAGGCATTATAAAGTGGTATTAAAACTTCATGTGATCTTGATTCTATCCTTCTGTTTATGCAGCCTAGGGCCGTGTTGGCTTTCTTGGCAGCTCCAGCACACTGTTGGCTCATATTTAAGTGATTGTCCGCTAGGACTCCAAGATCTCTCCCATAGTCACCCCTATTGAGCAAGGTACCACATATATTCTACCTGTGCATTTTGTTTCATATTTCAGAGACATAGCAGAAAACAAGCCAACTCCATTTCCAAACTAAGGATGGCTGAGAATTTAACTTATACTATGTTTCCCCAAAAATAAAATAGGGTCTTATTTTCTTTTGACCCTTTAAATAAGCACTTGGCCTTATTTTCAGGGAGGTCTTATTATTTTTGAGGTTCAGGAGGTGCATGGCTGCTGCTGTGTTGCATTATTTTCAGGGGGGGCTTATTTTTGGGGGAGGCTTATTTTAGCACATGCCCTCAAAAGCCTGTTTGGGCATATTATCCAGGGAGGTCTTATATTCAGGGAAACAGGGTACATGTTCATTCAGATAGTCAATAAGTTTATGTAACTTTATATTTTGTTTTTCAATTGCTTTGTTTATTTAGAAATATGGATCTAAAGGGTTTGTATTTGTAAAGAGAAATAATTGATCAATTAGTAGTGATAAAGGTCTCATGATTCCTGTCACCCAGAGGGAGAATAATACGTGTAAGTGTGTGTGTGTGTGTGTGTGTGTGTGTGTGTGTGTGTGTGTGTGTGTGTCTTTTGGGAGATGAGGAATAAATTGCTCTTTCAGTATGTTTCTTGCTTGCCTTGGCAACTTTGCCCAACTGGTTTGTCACAATCAGATTACCGGAGGTTACCAAAGATATTGTTCCTGACAATGTGTATTACAACTGTGACTTATCAGTGGAACAGCCATTATTTTTATGGACATTACTCAGAATCTAAAAAATGTCAACTGCAGTCAGGTTTATAGCTTTTTAGATTCTTGTCAGTTCATCCTTTATCCATCCATCTCTTTATCCTTTAGAATTGCTGACCAATTAATATTTGGAGCTAATGCCTGAAATTGGTAGATTCACTTATGGTTGCAATCTGTTCTCTTTGTATTTCCTTCCTTTTTTTAAAATGACATTCTCTTCTTACCATCTGACAGTTGTTGCCAGAATTACCCATGGATCGGCAGCTCAAAACAGTAGCAGGTTTTCCTTTGCCTTGCTCTGACTCACTCAAGAAGCACAGAAGAGTGTGTTCTGTCAATCAAGCTAATAGTCTATATTTTTTCTACATGACACCACACATTTTCCTCTTATCTAAGATATTCTTATGCCAGACTTAGGGTTTGGCTGCTCCTTTAGCAGATGAAATGTCTGCTGAATGGTTCGGCCACCTTGTCCCAGCTACAGTTACTTACTTTGTAACTGGGAGCAATTGTATTGCTGATGATGGTCTCTCCATCATGTCTAGAAAGGTTATCAGCAGGCACGTTCTTTTATTATGACTGTGACTTGACAAGGCTCTTCCACCTTTAGAGTCCAAAATTTCCATCCAGTGGTTTGTTGCAAAGAATAATAGCTGGAATATATGATAAAATCTTTGTAATACTAAAAGGTCATATTCTTTTCTAAATAGCTATGTGATTTATTTATTACTGTTATTCTTTTACTCTTCTATGTTCATTTATTCCTAAATGAAACTTAGGAGGAGAGGGGTATAAGGGGCCAAAATGCTGTCATATTAAAATGAAGCATTTTGAAAGATACTGGATTCATTGTTGAAGCCAATGAAAATGCTATTGAAATTTTCATGTCATGAAAATTTATAAGAAAAAAAAATGAGTTTCATCACAACCATAGAGATCTTTATGCAAGAAAGGAATAATCTGTCCCTCAAATTAATAATAAACATCAACAACCTACAGGAATGCAGATGAATGCATTTCAGGATCAAATCAGTGAAATTCTGCCAACAGAAATATTAATTATTAATATTTAAATAAATCACCAAATCATCAATCACATTTAAATAAAACACTTAAATAATACATCACCTTTGACTTCTGAGAAAGAAACATATGTGGTCTGAAAATGAAGAACTGGGAGCAGTTTGGGCTATATCTAGATCCAGATATAAGTTTAATTCAGTTAAGATACAAGTAAACACATTTTAAAAAAAACCATGAAATAATTTTAGCTGCCTTCAAAAGATTATTGTGGCTATTCAGGGTTGAAGAACAACTACTCTATTATTACATATAAGTTATTTTGGTTCTCTAATATAGAATTAATTTGGATGCGATTTCTATTATTTATAATTTTCTGTGTCATCAACTGCTTAGCCGCTTAACAACACCTCTTTTCTTTAGGAAATAATTATCATGGGAAAGCTTCTGCATCTATCATCTTCTGTAATGAGGTTATTAATAATTACATATCATTACATCTGTTGAATCGTAATTTTAGTTTTAATTACTGGATGCATCTATGAGTTTCAGATTACCATATGATCTTAGTTATTTATAGCTCTTCTAAACTGGTAGGCCAGAATTAATGCAAATTGCCATAGAAAACAGTAATTGTGCATTTGTTTTGAGTAGAGTTACCAAATTATAGGATTGTAAAGCAATATGATATGTCTGAATTTGAAGAAAGGCACTGATTTGAAGTTATCAGACTCCCACTGGCCAAACATTCACAGACTTAAATATAAATAGTATTCAATCAGCATGATGACTGACTTAATTACAAAAAATACTTTTTTCTGATATTATTTTCCTTGAAAATGCTAGGGTTTTTTTCTGCTTTTATACAGGGACTTTTTAGCAATTGTAGGTTCTGTTTGTGGCCAAGAAAGATAGTGGACATTCATAGTGGAAATTTGCAGTCAGAAAATATAAATAAGTGATCATGGTAGCATGTAAGCTTTACAATTTTAATGCTTGTTGGGGGGTGGGGGGAACCTTTCTAACACTCCCCCTCCTCCCAATTACAAAATGTGTGTTAACTACTTACATCTGAAGCACTGTAGATTTTGTATAGAATTCCTTGTGAATGACTGTTGAGCACTGTTGCCCAGAAAATTTTCACCACTATTTGGACTCATCCTATTCCCTCTCGCCCCTCCGTTTAGTTAGGATTATTTATGTTTTGGCTATGTTTAAGTTTTATAATATTTTTTTTTTTTTAATATTGTACACCCAGAGTTACCTTGTGGTAAGATGGGAGATCAATAAAATTAATAGATAAATACATTTATATGAAAGAAAGAAAGAAAGAAAGAAAGAAAGAAAGAAAGAAAGAAAGAAAGAAAGAAAGAAAGAAAGAAAGAAAGAAAGAAAACAAGCAAGCAAGCAAGCAAGCCATGGGTAGATTGGACTTTCACATGAATCCCATAATAATCATTTTTAATTTCTTTTTACAACATTGTACATATGTACCAACACAATCCCTATTTACCTACCATTATGTAGCAGGCAAGGTTTGATAGTGGACATGATAGAGGAAGATACCTGCAAGATATGACCTTTGTCTTATGCTGCTGCAGGATAAATGGATGATGCTAACCAGATTAATAAGTAACAATGAAAATTTTATGCTTTTGCTCAAATTATGATTGTGACCTTTATACCTAAAATGATGCTGTTCTAATTTCAGTAGGAGTCTATTCTGTAATCCTTTATACCAATATTTTGCCTTACTCTCAGTATGACTGTAACATTGAAATTACTTATGGAATAAAAATGTAAGTGAAATAAGTGAATCAATCAGCTTCAAAATATAGCACTGTGTCATTTACTAAAGTAGATAGCAAAAAAGTAACTTGAATTTCTGTATATATTTAAAACTGTTAACTTCTTCATACGTTTCCTATGAAACATTTTCTGTGCTTAACAATTTAAGTCTTTTTTTTCTTCTCAACCTTTTGCCTATATTGAGGCTGCAATCCCATAATCATTTATCTGCAACCTGTTGTATAGACATTAGGAGGCCTGGGTCCATGGATGGGTTCCTGCCAGTTCTAACCTCTTCTATAGAAGAGGTTCCACAAATCTACTGTGCCATTTAGAACTGGTTCCAGCTCCATCCACCCACACTTGTCCCGCCCACCTCTAAGAGTCCTATCTAAACCTTAAAGTCTTAAAGATGCCAAGTTTGAACACCCCTGGGTTTTTTTTCTAAAGGGTTAGTGGTGCAAGGGTCTTGTAACTTGACAGCTTTAAGACTTGCACACTTCAATGCCAATATTTTGGTTGTTAAGCAAGAGCGTTGTTAAGTGAGTTTCACCACATTTTACAAGTTGGCCATGCCCACTCAGTCACATGACTGCCAAGCTACTCCCTCTCAGTCACATGGCTGGCAAGCCACTCCCACAAATCAGGCCACACTTACAGAAGAGGTTCTAAAAAAATTTGAAACCCACCACTGTCTGGGTCCTAGGAAGTTTTCTTATTCTGCATAGACTTATGTGATGCTTAATGAGATCAAATCTATTATTCAAAGTTTTGGACAACTCCCAATAAATGGAGGTTCCCTCTAAAGATTAAATTCTCTTTCTATCTCAAGTCATCTGTCTTAGTCTGTCTGCAAGAATCAAATTTACTTCCTGTCCACTTCTTCCTATATTCCATGTTCATTCAATCATTCTCCGTAACTTATTCATAATTGTGATAAAAATGTCCCAGTTCTACTTGCCATTTGTGTTTGTATGTGTGTTATTATATTTGCTGTATTTAGAAACTCACAGTGCATCATTTTGTAAGAAGAATCAGGTCCAGGAATAAAATGGAGGCTGCTTTAAGAAAGAAGGTTTATTGATGAGCACAACCAAGAACTGCATGTAGTTCTGGGACAGCTGACAAATTAGCTTGATGAGTGCAAGGATTTTTATACAGTTTACAGTATTTTGTAATTTGAAGTTAAGGTTAGGGTGACAAACCAATGATTCTGGTCAGTGAACAATAAAAAAAATAAAACTATTAAATTAAAACTATTAAAATATGATTAAAAATGAATTAATGACAAATAGCATCTAAGAATAATATATTTAATTAGCGTATGGCAGCAGTACATTGAAAACTAAGAGTTTAAAAAGTTATTGCATAGTAGATGTTTGGTTGCCTAAGATTGCTAGCATGTTCACTTCACCCTCATGCACTATTCAAGGTGCACCATAGGGCAAAATAGTTCCACACAGAGTGACTAAAAGTATTCTGCATGAGCATTGGCATCATCTGAGGCTTTTCTCCTCCAATTTTCCATTTGGGCAGACCCTGCTTCCACACAAAATACAATTTGTTTTTGTTCTCACCAAAGTGGTGCCTATTTACAGTATCTACTTGCATTGGTATGCTTTTTGAACTGCTAGATTGACAGGAGTTGAGGCAAGTGATGGGAGCTGACTCCATCAGGCAGTGCTAGAACTCGAACTGTTGAAGTACAATAAGCCAACCTTCTACAGTTACTTTAAGCTGCTGAGCCACCACATTTGAAATAATATAATTTGTTGGCATAACCAGGAATAAGGCTTTTCACAGACTTGGGAGCACCAACCTGGAAACATAGCCAGGTCTTCAAGGTCTTCTAAAAGTCCTGTAGAGTTAGGGTCACCTTAATCTCAGAGGGCAGGCACTACAGCAGAAAAAACATCCCTCCTGCTCCCTGCTAACTGATAAGCTTTGGTGGATGGGACCAAAATTCCATCCTGCCAGACCAGATAGATGGAAAAAATTGGAAGAAGATGGTCCCTCACAATCATAACCCAATCCCAAACCACAAAGAACTTTAAAGATGGCAGTCACTACCTTGAGTTGCACCTGAAATATACTGGTAATCAAGCTGTGGTGTTCTATAATATAGGATATTGAGGTCATCCTATAAAACCTATGAACAATAAGATCAGAAACACAAACAATGATGTCATACCTCATTATCTCAGCATAACCAGTCTGATAGTCTGATAAAATGAATTAAAATATATTTTGGAGTATAACAGTCCTGTTTGTTGTTTGCCATAATAACCAAAAGTTATATTTCAGTGACAGTGTGTTGAATAAAAAAGAATAGGGCAGATCTGGGCAGTGACCCATATCAGACACCACTGACACCTTAGCGATGAGGACTATAGTGACCAACCTGGAAGGCACAATTTCCCAAATCTGTAGCAGGTAATAGCTTAAAACACTAGGCCAGTGTTTCTCAACCTTGGCAACTTGAAGATGTCTGGACTTCAACTCCCAGAATTCCCCAGGCAGCGAATGCTGGCTGGGGAATTCTGGGAGTTGAAGTCTGGACATCTTCAAGTTGCCAAGGTTGAGAAACACTGCACTAGGCCTTGTTTAATTGTTAATACTAATTATTTTTAAACAAATTTTATTTTCTAATGAAAAATACCTTGTTCTTTGATGTGCATAATTGCCAGAGAAAGACTTTTAAAATGCAAATTTCCCTGATGTAAGGTTTCCTCTTAAGCATTGTTAATACTGCTTTTTATCAAGCTTCCAATATAGCAGGCAGAAGTACAACTTGCAGCAGTGTTTTTCTTAAGGTAATTAGGGGTTGCATTTTTTTCCCATTCCTGATATACAATAATGTTTTTTGGGGAGGGAGGAAGGAGAATCCAACCTCTGCATGCAATGTTTCAAAAACAGCAAGTGTTGAGAAGGAATTGAGAAGGAATGTATAAAATATCAGTTCACACTGCAATTTTTGAGACACCATGACTGACACTAGGTGACCACAGCCACCCAGCCTTGGCTGAAGTGCAACCCAAATCCCAAGTTCCTTCTTACCTTGATTAGTTTCCACCCATTGCTTCTTGTCCTGCCCTCAGGTGCTTTGGAGAATAGCTTGACTCCCTCTTTTTTGTGGTAGCCCCTGAGATATTGGAACATTGCTATCAGTGGCAGTGGCAAAAAAATAGGGGCAGTCAGGCATAACACAGGTTATGTAGAGAGTAAACACAGGTCAATCAAAATGGACTCAAATGTCTACACACCAATGCAGAGTATGAGGAATAAACAGGGTGAATTAGAAATTCAAGTAAATGAGAGCAGATACAATATTGTTGCCATTACAGAAACATGGTGGGATGAAACCCACAATACAGCTAGAAGGATTTAAATTATTTTAAAGAAATAGACCAAATAAAAGAGGAGGTGGAGTTGCACTATATATAAGAAATAACTACATCTCTACAGAAAAGAGCACAACAATGATGAGAACTAGCTTGAAAGCATTTGGGTCAATATTAAAGGTTGGGAGACGGGGGGAATGACATTGCCATAGGTCTATACTACAGGCCACCCAACCAAACAGAGGAAGTAGATGAACTTTTTGCTAGTCAGCTAACTAAGGTATGTAGGAAGGACACCACAATAGTAATGGGGGATTTTAACTACCCTGACATCAACTGGGAAACAAACTCTGCACCAAGTGGAAGATCCAACAGGCTCCTAACGAACCTAGCAGACAACTTTGTTTCCCAAAAAGTAGAGAAGGGAACAAGGGGATCAGCCATATTGGACTTAATTCTCACTAACAGAGAGGAAATGATAGAAGGTGTTGGAGGGAAGTATGCAGTGGAGTACCCAAGGCTCTGTTTTAGGCCCAGTACTCTTCAACATCTTCATCAATGATTTGGATAAGGGAATAAATGGGGAACTCATCAAATTTGCAGATGACACCAAGCTGAAAGGAATAGCCAACACTCCAGAAGACAGGCTTAAGATACAGAAGGATCTTGACAACTTGAACATTGGGCACTATCTAATAAAATGAAATTCAATGGTGAAAAGAGTAAGGTTCTACATTTAGGCAAGACAAACGAAATGCACAGGTACAATATAGGTGGTACCTTGCTCAACAGTAGTAACTGTGAAAGGGGTCTTGGAGTCCTAGTGGACAATCATTTAAATATGAGCCAGCAATGTGCAGCAGCTGCCAAAAAAGCCAACACAGTTCTAGGCTACATAAACAGAGAGATGGAATCAAGATCACCTGAATTGTTAATACCACTTTATAATGCCTTGGTAAGGCCACACTTGGAATACTGCATTCAACTTTGGTCGCCTCAATGTAGAAAAGATTTGGAGACTCTAGAAAGAGTGCAGAGAAGAGCAACAAAGATAATTAGGGTACTGGAGACTAAAACATATGAAGAATGGTTGCAGGAACTGGATATGTCTAGTTTAATGAAAAGAACGACTAGGGGAGACACGATAGCAGTGTTCCAATATCTCAGGGGTTGCCACAAAGAAGAGGAAGTCAAACTATTCTCCAAGGCATCTGAGGATAGAACAAGAAGCAATGGGTGGAAACTAATCAAGGAAAGAAGCAACTTAGGTGTGAGGAGAAATTTCCTGACAGTTAGAACAATTCATCAGTGGAACAGCTTGCCTCCAGAAGTTGTGAATGCCCCAACAGCTTGCCTCCAGAAGTTGTGAAGTCTTTAAGAAGATGTTGGAGAGCCATTTGTCTGGAATGGTATAGGGTTTCCTGCCTAGTCAGGAGGTTGGACTAGAAGACCTCCAAGGTACCTTCCAACTCTGCTATTGTATGTCTCCCTGATCCTTCTTTTAATTAAACTAGACATACCCAGTTCCTGCAACTTTTCTTCATCTATTTTAGTCTCCAGTCCCTAAATCATCTTTGTTGCTCTTCTCTTCACTCTTTCTAGAGTCTCAACATATTTTTTTACATCATGGTGACCAAAACTATTCAAAGTGTTATTTTTATCTCAAGCATGCTTGAAATATTCTCTGTAACCTAGAATTAATTAACAGATGGATCAAATCCTATTGCTTAGAAAGAGTAATACTACTACTTACTGACACAGTCTCAGAATATTTTATCATTTATCATAGGTGCCATTATTAATTCAAACAATTTTTTAAATTTATTACAGCTCTTTGATTTATCAGTCTTACTTACTTATCCAAGAAGGCACAATGTAGCCGATCTTATGCTATATTTCATATATTTTCAAAATGAAGAGAGTATAAATTTATTAGTTTTGTATCTTATTTTGCAAGTAATATTTCAAAGTAAATTTAATTAGTAAATATAATCATTGTCCGATATGACAATATTGTATTCTTTCTGTTCTGCAGAAAGTGAGAGAGTTTTTATGTCTTGATGAATATCTGAATGGTTGAAATAGTGTACAATTATACAAAGTATATAATTATACCTAATTGTATTTATTTTAACACACGTTTCACCTTTAATGTCATGTTTGCCAGTACTTTTAACTTTACCTATTGCTGAACTTTTGATCTACTTAGTCTGAAATAAATTGGCATAATTGAATTCAGATGGTTCTATACTCCAGCATTTATATTTCCTTTTTAAAACATTCATTAGATATAATTACATGCTTGTATTTTTTAAAAAAATATATGTTTAAAATAAATGTTTGGAACATTCTGCCACAAGCCACCTTTCTCAAAGGATCACTGATAATGTAAGAGGCAATTGTCTCTAACCACATCCTACAAAATCTTATCTATTAGAGCTATGGACTCTGTAACTGGAACTCTAGGGAGCTGGATGTCATCCAAGCAAAGCTTAATTTGGATAACATCAATATTTACTCCATTAAAAGCTTTCTATACCACTTGTTAGCATAGCTTGGGAATACCATCTGTATTTTTTTTAGCTATAGTATTATAATTTATCTCATTGGCTCCCATGCTTCATCTTACCAATTCCTTAAAGTAATTATGCATGCGTAGAGGAATTGATAAAGTTTATTTTAAGTGTGATCAGATATTTTTACTGTTAAAAATTGTTGAGGTTGTCAAAGTGCCTTTTTCTCCTAAAAAACAAAATAATTCAAATTAATAGAAAAACAACTCAGAAAAGTAATGCCATATACGTAATTATAATTAATCTTGTATGATCCATTTATAATTTATTTGCCAGGATAACAATAGAAAAGGCTGTTGGACCTGCCACAACATAAGCCTCTAAATAGAAACAATCCTTGGCTCCATTTGTTGAGAAAGGTGTAGTTTATTAGAGGGCAAATATATTACAGTATTGCAAAGCCAGAACTGAAAATCGTGCACCAAAATCCCTAAGTTCTACTTTCCCCTCCTTTAACTATTTCTCATTGCCCATCGCAATATAGTCAATCAGGCTCAGATGTTTTCATAACAGTCAGTCCAAGTGCTGACTGTTTGGTATGCTGCTCTCTCCTTCTTCCAGCTTAAGGCAGGGTCTCAAGGAGATACAGCACTTACTTTTGTTTCCCCCTTCATTCCCCTCCCCCAGTTCATGGC
Source organism: Thamnophis elegans (assembly GCF_009769535.1). Taxonomy (NCBI): domain Eukaryota; kingdom Metazoa; phylum Chordata; class Lepidosauria; order Squamata; family Natricidae; genus Thamnophis; species Thamnophis elegans. The sequence goes on from NC_045547.1 coordinate 59,557,101, forward strand.
TTTGCACAAGAAAGCATAAGGTAGCAACTGAGAAATGCCATAAACGTTTATTCTAAATATTTAACTAGTTGCACCCAATGTTCCCTCTAATTTTTTTTCAGTGTGAGCAGAAAAATATAGTGTTTGAGCGGCATATTTTCATCCCTGAGCATCTGAATTTTTTTCACAGATGTCACCTAAGACAACGATGAAATCAGTATTATTGGAAACTCAAAGTTATGTTTATTCAAGGTACCTGCTTAATTAAAAGTGTTATATAATATCAGTATCACTTAACAACGCTCCTGCTTAGCAACCAAAATGTTGGCTCAGAAAGTCTGGCATTTGAAGCACGCAAATCTTAAAGCTGTTGTTACAAGACCCTCACACCCCTTTAGAAAAAAACCCCCAGGGGTCTTCAAACCTGAGAGCTTTAAGACTTGTGGACGTCAACTCCCAGAATTCCTCCTCCAGTCATGTTGGCTCAGAAACTGTGGCATTGAAGCATGCAAGTGTTAAAGCTGTCAAGTTACAAGATCCACCAGGTTCGGGTCGTGAAGAAGAGAGAAAAGAGCGCTGTTCCCTTGTTGTCTTCTGGGGGCCCTGGAGGGAGGGAGGGAGGGAGAGAGGGCTCCTAGGGAGACGTTGCCCACAACCGGGCAACGGTAGTGCTCAAACGTCCTGGTTACCCTGGTTGTGTGAATGCAGCCACCGCGATGCCTTCCTTGCTAATTTTGCTTGCGATCGATTCCATCTTCGCCCCATAGCACTTTGGGGGAAGATCTGAAGAGGGTCGCCGCATGTTTGGGCAGAGACAGGCTCGGACCCCGCTCCCTTTCCGCCAAGGGTCCCAGCAAAACTCGCGAGGGACTCGCGCCCTTTTCCCCTCGTGCTTCTCACCCCTGCAGTCCCCAGCACGAAGGACACGAAGGCGGCGCTCCTGGAGCAAAAGCGGTGCTGGACAAAACGAGCATTTGCACCTGCAATGGATGGTACCTTCGCTTCGCCAATGATAGCACCCAATCTTCACCCTCGCCACGCCCCTTCAACCCCTATCCCGCCATCTCCGAGCTAAGCGGAAATTCTCCTCCAGCCCACAGATTGCGGTTTGTAGAACTGTAATAAGTTTTTTTTTGCACGGTAATAAAAGGCGCAAGGAAGGGTGGAAACTGGGAAGCCGCAGCTGTTTGTCTTCAGCCACGAGAACAGGAATTATGCAAACCTCATCTTTGTTGTTTCTGTGTGTGTGTGCATGTGTCCGTGCGTGTGTGCGCTATGCCAGAGGGTTTGGGAAAGCGCCACTTCTGGGCCTCTGCCTCTACTTTCCCTTCCCACAAGCCAGTCTAGTTTTCCAGGGGAACCCAAGGGAGAGTGCCCTCTGGGGAGGTCCTTTGCGGGCAGCCAGTTCTAGCTGCCTGCAAAGGATTTCCCCACGTTTGCTTTGGCAGAAATCACTGTGCGGCAGTTAGAAACTGCTGCGCAGGGTTTTCTTGCCACGTGCGCGGCCGTGCAGCCGCGCACCTTAGAGGGAATAGTGGTTGCACCACACATAGTTGGAGGATCTATCTGCTTTCAAACAATGTGATGACGTAAATTTAACCAGCAAGAAGATATTTTTGTTTATATGTACTCCTTGACTTATGATTGTTTGCTTATAACCATTCAAAATTACAACAGACAACGCCCCCCGAAAAAGGATAGTTACAACCTGGATTAGAAGGTCTGATGGCTGACCACCCCTGCTGTCACATTATCATGTTGTGGACACTCAGCAACTAATCCATGTTTATGGCCATTTGAAGCATCCCATGGTCATGTGATCACAGATTATGGTTGTTGTTTTTTTTGCTAGAGTTTACTTCTGGTTTCTGGCAAAAATAAATAAATGCAGACAATGGGTTGGTTTAATGACCACGGTGTTCACTTAACTACTATAATATTTGTTTAACAACTGAAGCATTTGCTTAATGACAGCCATAAAAATGTTGTAAAAGCGAATTGGTCATACTTAATGACCAACATAATTTATGATGTAATTCTGGGCTCAATTATTGTTGTATGTTGAGGATTACATGTAGTGAATTAGAATACTTATCTATACATTTTCCCCCAGTGCCTGGGGGAAAGAAGGACAGAATACCAAGAGGAACCTGTAGCTGTGCACCTGTTGTTAAAGTGTTGTTCTTGGTCCATTATTCTCAGTGATGAGGAAATGATTTTTAGAAGTAATCTGACGTTCTGTATTTCTGTCAACATTTGATACTGATGATGATCATGACCACACAATTAATATTACTGTTTCTATTACTACCAATAGAAATTCTCCTTTTATTTCTAGAGGGATAGCTTTTTGAATCAGTTGCAGGAAAAATGAACTTTATAATATCTTAAATTCAACCTGTCTTCTTCTGTCATCAGAACTCTTAGACTAGTATCTACTTCATTATATTCACGCGATATAGATAATGTACTGATTAGTTTTAAAGAGGCTGCAAGTGCTTGATTGTTTCTTCTAAAATTAATTATTCAAAGTAGCTTATCAGAGACTTAGGAGTGTCTTTTACAGGTTGTGAGGGAGCAAGCTTGCGTTCAATTGCACAAATTGAGGTGAGAAGGTTTCCAGATACAGACTTTGTGAATGCTTGCCTTGTGACTGGTTGTCATTTGGCAAATTAAGGCTTGTACAAAGTTTTGTCTCATAGAAAACAATATTTGCTCTAAGGTATTTACCAGTCCTTCATTAGATTAAGAACAGTTCAGAATATTGGGAAAGGGGGGAATGTAAACAGATACATTCTAAAAATGTATTGAAAAACTATTAGAGTTTGCAGCAATCCAACCAGCACACAAATAAAGGATTCAGCAGGGTTTATTTATATAAGAAACTTCTTTATATACAATACCGTACAGCAGAAGCCAGAACCAGAACTTGGAATCCAGAAGTACAGAATCAATAATCACAAAAGCTATAGAATCACAGAATTTCTCTGTCTCTGTCTCTGTCTCTCTCTCTCTCTGTCTCTCTCTCTGTCTCTCTCTCTCTCTCTGTGTATATATACATACATACATGCATACAAACACACACACATCCATACTTATAGATCAGTGAACCTAAGCTACACCATTGGCTGACCTGTTACCATGTCTATTCCAATTCATGAACCCTCCTTATATACTGAAAAAACAAAAACAAAATCACCATATCTCCTGTCTTCCAAGACTGAGAGATCCCATTATAGCAGATTTCACAGCAAATGTGGCTCATAATATGACACAGCTTAACTATTCATAGATATGTCAGACAATAAACATGGTCCCAAATTGTCTCACAATTAGCAAGAAGACTTGCTGTTTTGGACTGGATGTACAAAGGAAAACAGAAATGCTAGATGCAGGAGATTGTTAGAAATAATCCATTGTAGAACTGCAGTGGATTTAAAAATTTGGAACAAGAATGTAGTGATGAATACGAATGGCAGGCTGTTACCTCAGATTGGTTTCACGAGTTAAAGGCATGACTTGAACCAGTGTAGTGAAAGTCATATCTGGTAGGAGAGGAATACTTTTTGGGTTAAAATAAGTCCTTATGCATGAAACTCATCCCGTATAACATGGTATATCAGAATAGTAGAAACAAGCTGATTGCTGTGACTGATAAAGCTAAAGTAAATGTGTTTTTATGATTAATGATATAGACAGTGGGTCAACTCATTTTATGCCTAAATAGCACAGTTTATGTGCCAAAAAATTAAAACTTTGCCATTTAAATACTATTAGCTAAGATGATATACAGCTTCATTTCTAATTACATAGAGGAAACTTGGTGCATCACTTTCAGAAGTGCATTGTGCTGGATCCCAAGGGCAAGAGGAGAAGGAGATTGAACAGGTGAAAAAGAATGGACAACTCCCTTTCTTTGTCTTTTGTATTTGGAAGGGAAAAGTATATACAATCAAATGGGCTGCATTTAGTAGATTCTATGGATTACAAGGTAATTGTGAAAATGCACTTTATCTTGAGGTATGTAAAATAGATTTTCTTAACCTAGAATTATTGCCCCAATATTCATTGGAAACTGGCAGAGAAACTAGAGCTGTCTGAAGTAGGCTTTTTTCCTTCCCTTTCATTTAGAGTTCTTTTGTTAAGATACATTTTACTCCAGAATATCTTTTAAAAAGTACACAAACAGGCAGACATCTACACACACACACACACACACACACACACACACACACACACACACTGGTTAATATAATTTGCGTATACTGTAATTTGCAATTCAGTGACTGAGACAAGATGTCCTTGGATGTGGATCAGACTAAGAGTCATTTATGTGAGATGAGTGGTGTAGAAATTTGATAAGTAAATAAATAAAACAAATGCTAATTTTGCCATTATTTTCTCTGGTAGTCTAACATGTGGTTCTCAAGCATTATTGAAAAAAAGCCTGTAAATATATCTGCAAAATATAATTGGTTTGCAGAGTCCCTAGAAGTAGAATACAAGACTTGATTCTTCAAATTATTTATTATCTTTACTAATTGGTAGAAAATCTTCAGAGTTTGATGGTGACATGTTTCTCAGCACTGTTTAGACTATATATCAAAGTACTGAGTACAAGCAAGTATTTTATACTGAAGACTTGCTCTTTAGTTAAAACTTGTGTTTTGCTGAATCTGCTCCTATTCCCATTTCACCATGGGCTCTATTAATGAGCTTGACCATTGGGCTGAATATTTTGTTGTAGTTCATAAATGGACCAAGCTGTGTCCATTCTTGAATCTGCTTCAGTGCAATCCTTGTATTATATGCCTTTCTGTCATTCTTAGGTGAACCATAGAGTCCCATAATTTTATCAACTGTTTATTATTTAATTTTAAAAGCAAAAGCAATAGAATTATTCTTCCTGCTAGCTTTCTAACAGGCAACATGTACATAGGGAACATTTAATCCCCTGTTTTTAGGGCACTGTTTTTTAAAGACAAATCATAACTTACATTTGAAGCCAACTCTGTGAATTTCAAAGAATGGATTGTTTTCTCTTGTTTGATTTTTTTTTGTATTTCTTGTTATATTTAGGTATAGTTTTGTCCTTGACTTAATCGACTGTTAACTTAAGTGGAATGAGGTCCAGCTAATTATAGTCCATTTCAAACCTGCCTCCTATTCTTGGCATTTCTAATATATAACTGAAATGAAAATCAGTATTGTCCAAGCTATACAATACTCAAGATTGTGATAACTGTCATTTTATTTTGAGGGTTAGCAGGTATAAGTTGGTTGCTTTGGATATAGAGCAGTTATAGCACTGAACAAAATTTTGATTCTATCACAGGGCAAATTTTTCCATTGTGCAAATAGAAAGGTGTACATTTAGACCAACCTATGAGCAGGAAGGAACAGTTGAAGGGCGTTTGGGAAGGAACTGAAGTGACAGAAAATTGACCTATTATATCCATTTGGTGGGCTTTCTGTTGTAGGATACCCATCCTTAAACAAAGATGACAGTGATTGTCAGATCACCGAAATGAGAAGAGATCTCTAAAGATGAATATTCTCCTTCCAGGTCTTATGTTTTAAAAAGCTTGCAGCAGGAAATCTAGTCCCATTTGCCATGGGTTGCTGTGACCACAGCCGTAAGGTTGCTCCCTAAGTTAGTACATTTTACTTATAGCAAGGTAAAAATCAGATGAAGCATAAACAGCATATTCATTGCAGAAGAGAATTGGAAATCTAACTGCTCTAGTAAGATTAAGTGGCTCAAAGAACTAAAAGACCAGACAATGGTTTGTTGTTTATTTAAGTCCATGTGTTTAAGAAGGTGATTTAGCAGACTTGTATATCTCAAGTTATTGTTTGCACTGAAACTGTCCTTCATTTACAAGTTAACAGGAGTCAAAATCTCTGGTTCCTCTTGAGCATAATGGAAGTTTAACTGAAATAACCCTATTGTCCATTTTCAAGTAGTTTACACTGTTAAGAATTCTTCAGAAAGCTGAAAAGCTTTGTGATTAGATCTCTTATGTCCTTAGAATAACTTAAAAAAAAACTAGAGAGAATTGGAAGGTTAACAATTCCAATTTTTGTTTTAATGAGATACTGCTGTGTTGAGAAACTATTTGAGATAAGAAATGAAATAACTACAAAAATAAAGGAAGGGAAAAAAAACGTAGAGCTTTAATAGGGGAAGCTCAGGAGATGAAAGCTATATTTCATACAAAGGGCTTGTAAAATAAACTGAGAAAAATGCACTGAGAAATATTCAAAGAGGCAATGCTCATCTTTTGTTTCCTAATTTTGCAAAACAGCGACAGCCATAAAAGGCTATCTTGGCTCTGAAATGAAATTCTGGCTACATTAAAGTATGCTCCTGTACAACAGAGACTGGAAAACCTATTCCATTATTTTCAATTTTTATAGCATGATTAAAGATATTACTATGTACTAGGGGAGATAAGTGACTGCTGCTGTCTCACACTGCATGAAGTCCTCCCCATAAAATTGAATTTTAAAAAATATAAAATGATATAACAATATCCTTACATTCTCTAATTCTAGTATTCATTGGTGGTAGTTACAGATTGTGACACAGGAAGTCTGCCCATCACAACATAATATCATGTCATCATTCTGAAGAATCCATTATTTCTTTATGTAATATAATATTTGCTAAATTTAATTTTTAGATCACAGGGCATGTTTTCAAGTCCATTCAAAAAAGGAAGTGAAGTTCTTAATACAGTTTAGAATTATAGTGTGGACTCCAGTGTGTTAAGTATTACATAAATTAAATAGTTATGTGATCAAGTCATGTGTGTATGTGTGCATTTGTGCCTTCAAATCAAGGTTGATTCATGGGTTAGTTATTGCAGTTTCATTGGCAAGATTTCAGGAGTGGTTTGCCATTGTCTTCTTTCTAGGGCTGAGAAAGAATGATTGCCCCAAGATCACCTAGCTGGCTTTGTGCCTAAAATGGGACAAGAACTCAGAGTCTTATGATTTCTAGCTTGTTGCCATCAAACTAGGTCAGTTTTCTTATTGAATAACATCTGAAAACAATAAATAACTGTGAAGCGATAACAATGCACTAAATTACAATTAACATTATCAAACTCCCAAGATCACTACCCCATATTGTAAGATATTAAAACAAAAATATCCAGTTTAAATCCAAATTTTTGAAGAGAACTGATTTTACACAATGTTTTTGACTGACATCTGGTGTATTTTCCAGGGCAGAAAATCAGAATTTTAGTGGAAATAGTCAAAATATACAGATTATAATTTAGCATGGTATGTGTACACAACTTTATACATTAATGGGCTTGGTTTCCCCCACCACTGTTTGGAAATCCAATAACTCTTCCATACTTGTGTCTAATGTAATGGTACCAATTATGACATCATCAAGCATGTTTTGTGTTTCTGGCACTATTATGGGCAAGTAGAAAAACTTGAGGCACTAGATTGGTCATATTTTAGAATTATGAGCACAGTCTTGTAGGTTTAAAAAGTTCATCAAAGAAAAAGCAAAAATGTGCAAGTATTCAGAATAACAGAGTTGGAAGGGACATTGGCAGTCTTGTAGTCCAAGATGCTGGTCAAGCAGGAGACCTTATACCGTTCCAGACAAGTGGCTGCCCAGTGTCTTCTTAAAAACCTCCAGTTATGGAGCACCAGCAACTTCTAAAGGCAAGCCATTCCACTACTTAATTGTTCACACTGTTAGGAAATTTCTGCTTAGTTCTAGGTTGTTTCTCTCCTTGATTAGTTTCCATCTTGTCTTCTTCTTCCTTTTCCTCTTCCTCTTCCTCTTCTTCTTCCTATTCTTCTTAAAATAGGATGACTTCCTTATCTTTGTGGCAACCCCTCCAATACTGCAACACTGAGTTCATGTCACCACCAATGTTCCCTCTAATTTTTTTTCAGTGTGAGCAGAAAAGTATAGTGTTTGAGCAGCACATTTTCATGCCTGAACACCTGAATTTTTTTCACAGATATCACCTAAGACAACAACAAAATCAGTATTATTTGAAACTCAAAGTTATGTTTATTCAAGATACCCGCTTAATTAAAAGTGTTATATAATATCAGTATCACTGATATTGCGCGGTGTTTTCTTGCCACCTTAGAGGGAACAGTGGTCACCACTAATTAATTTAATTAGGATCAGTGTTGTGTGAATACATAGCATTCTGAAAACACTACAGCTGAGCTTTTTCTACTTTTTTCATCCCTTTTTAAAATGGCTTTGTCTTACACTGCAACATAGATATGGTTGGTATTCAAATTTGGCTTTTGTGAAGCAGATACAAATACATAATTTTTTGCATACTTTACTGCCATCATACACTCCCTGAATGCTAGAGAAGCAAGATTTTTAGAGCTTGTTATGTGTCTTACTGAGAAATGATTTTATGATTATTAAGGGTGTCTTTGAGCTCCAAGACAGAACAACAACAAATCACTGGAAATGCTTTATGGCAAGGCTCCCAGTAGTGATGCAAATTGACATTCAGTGCCAGCTATTTTATCTTTCCAGTTATTAAATTCAACAAAAGGGGAATAAATTCAAGGTTTTATAATAATACAACAACCAAAAAGGCTGTTTGTTTAACTTGCATTTTCCCTGTCTCCCTTCCCGTCTTCTGCTTGGGTATTGACCTCTGTTGTTGCAGGCACTTTGGCTTTACTATCTCAGCTGAATTTAAAGCAGATAAGGGAGCTTTTCAAAAGTTAGGATGAGGAATGCAAGGGGACTGGTGGGGTGAGATCAGGAAGTCAGCCATAGAGGGATAGAAATGGTCCACCTAGTGTGGAGATAAGGGGGTGGGGTGGCTACAGAATCCCTGTGGTCAGCTGTAGGAGATAATGAATGTGGGGGCCCTGCAGTGGCCATCACTTTGAGTCTGGAACATAAGTAGCTTTTGCATCCATCATAACTCTGAACAGCCAAAGTGATTGATCATAAGTCAAGGACTATCTATAAAGCAAACTTCTTAGATGGGGTCCCTCTCCCAACTTTAATCATCAATTTAAGCAAGTGCTAGCAAGTTGTATCAGTGCTAGAGTTACCAGATCTGAGCTGCCATCAATCAAAACTTTATTTATGGTGATAAACCATCGTAAGGCAGGTGCGAGCAATAATTTAAAAAGGTAGAATATATAAATTACATAAGGTTAAAAAAGCCAAACAACATATATAAAAACAAAAATCCATTAAAGAAAACCTATAAAAAGGGGGATAGAACTTTAACTGAATACAGGAAACATAAAAATTTGATAACTCTCTACTGCTTGCACACATTAACTCTACTACAACATTTAATGTTGCCAGTTTCTTCACATCAGTTGTTTCCCATGCCAGCCTTAATGAGTATTTACCTTTGTCTCTCTCTCTGTGTGTGTGTGTGTGTGTGTGCATTTCTCTCCGTGTGTATCAGTGATGGGATTCAAAATTTTTTACTACCAGTTCTATGGTGTGACTTGGTGAGTGTGGTTTGATGGGTGTGGCAGGGAAAAGATACTGTAAAATTTCCATTCCCATCCCACTCCAGGGGAAGGTTACTGCAAAATCCCCATTTCCTCCCAATCAGCTGAGACTCGGGAGACAGAGAATAGATGGGGGCGGGGCCAGTCAGAGGTGGTATTTACTAGTTCGCCGAACTACTCAAAATTTCCGCTACCTGTTCTCCAGAACTGGTCAGAACCTGCTGAATACCACCTCTGATATGTATGCAAATAAATAAATAAAACCAAGAAAGATATAACAGGAAAGAATTACTTCTCTGTAACTCTTTGATAATATCTAATGGTTGCCTGGGAGAATACTCTGCAATAATTGATCAACTAGTCTGCTGTTACTTTCATAACACTGTGCAAAGCTCTATGCAAATGATCTGCTTAATCAAATCACTCTAGTAAGGCCAGTTTGTTATGTTCACCATTCAGTTATACTGTGACGTCTTCTTCTCAGCATCCACTCTATGGTAGGACTTCAAGGCAGTTATCATCTTCTATGTTCCATCTGTCTGGTGAACTTTTAGACATGGTTCAACTGCCTCTGCAGTGATAATACATGGACAAACTTCCTACGGTGGTTCTCCTCTTACCTCTCAGACAGGTTGCAGTCGGTGTTGGTCGGAGGGCAGAGATCGACCCCTAGGCCCCTGAATTATGGGGTGCCGCAGGGTTCGGTCCTGTCCCCCCTCCTGTTTAATATCTACATGAAGCCGCTGGGTGAGATCATTCAATGGCATGGGATAAAATATCATCAGTATGCGGACGATACACAATTGTATCTGTCTGCCCCGTGCCAACTCAGCGAAGCGGTTGACGTGATTTGTCAGTGCCTCGAGGCTGTTAGGGTCTGGATGGGGGTTAACAAGCTTGCACTCAATCCGGATAAGACCGAGTGGCTGGTGTGTTTCCCTCCCACTAATTGGCCAAGTATTCCATCTCTCAGACTGGGGGTCAAACAGTACGCCCCTCAGACAGGGTTCGCAATTTGGGAGTCCTCCTGGACCCACAGCTGACTTTTGAACATCATTTGTCGGCTGTGACCAGGGGGGCATTTGCCCAGGTTCGCCTGCTGCACCAATTGCCAATCCCTACCTGAACTAGGAGGCCCTCACAACAGTCACTCGTGCCCTTGTGACCTCAAGACTGGACTACTGCAACGTGCTCTACATGGGGCAGCCCTTGAAGAGCATTCGGAGACTTCAGCTTGTCCAGAATGCAGCCGCGTGAGCGATTGTGGGTGTACCTTGGTTCACCCACGTTACACCTATCCTCTGCGAGCTGCACTGGCTGCCTATTGGTCTTCGGATACGCTTCAAGGCGCTAGTCGTCACTTATAAAGCCCTTCATGGTATTGGACCTGGGTACTTGAGAGACCACCTCCTGCCAATTACCTCCAATAGACCAATTAGATCGCACAGATTAGGCCTCCTCCGAATTCCATCCACTGGCCAATGCCGACTGGCGACCACCCGGGGGAGGGCCTTCTCTGTGGCTGCTCCGGCCCTTTGGAACGAGCTCCCCATGGAGATTCGGACCCTCACCACCCTCCAGGCCTTCCGCAAAGCCCTTAAAACCTGGCTGTTCCAACAGGCCTGGGGCTAATGAGTTTTTTGTCCCCCCTCAAATGGTATGGTTGTTGAGTGTTTTAAATTGTGGTATTGTTTTGTTCGTGTTCTTTTTTTCTTATTTGTACCCCCCCCCCCCATGACTTGGTTGTGAGCCACCCTGAGTCCCCTCCGGGGAATAGGGTGGCATAGAAATGTAATAAACTCAACTCAACTCAACTCACAAACTTCAAAATATTCCCTCCATACAGGAGACATCAGTTCAGACAGCCCTGAACCAATAACGAAAGCATTAAAAAGAGAAACCTTCAAGTTGCTTTTCATATTGTAAAGGCAATATGGGGTGTCAAACTCATGGCCTGGCACTCAGGGTACTTAGATATAGCCCATGGGGCCGCCCTAGAAACAGTGAAGGACTGGCCCATCGTGCTTCTGCCAGAGAAAATGGGCTCCCAAGCTCCCTATTTTCAGCTGCCACGGCCTCCTGCAACCCTTTGCCAATGAAAACAGAGCTTCGTTTTTTTCTGGCAGAGGGTTGCAGGAGGCCATGTCAGCTGAAAACGGAGTTGGGAGCCTATTTTCGCTGACAGACCACTTGGGCCACTTCAGGCACCCCAGACAGGAGTGATGTCGAGCTGGTCACGCCCACACCAGCCACGCCCACTCCAGCCCCCAATCCTGATGCGGCCCTCAATGAAATCGAGTTTGACACCCCTGTTTTATAATATGTGAATACATTACTCTAGACCTCCAAAATTTACTTGATATCAAAACCAGCTTTCTCCTTACAAATTATACCTATGTTATATTTGCACAAATGACAAATGTTCATATGTTTCCTTTGCCATTTTCTCCCCTTTAAGCTTTTATTGCCATTTTCAAAGATACACTTCATATAGGTATTTGTATTATAATGGATCTTGTACCCGTGAAAGGACACCTTTGGAAACAAAATTTATTAACAATAGGTAGAGAATTTTCTCCACAGTCCTCTAGCCACAAACATGCTTGCATTATTACAAAATGAAAGAAAAATAGGAACCATCAGAGAGTGTCACTGCCATGAAACATTAGGCCTATTACCATTAACTGGGCTCATAGTACTATATTCATTTTGATATTTTGTTTTCCCTTGCATTGCTCTAAGTCTTCACTGCCTGAAGTCAGTTGTTTGTTTGCTTCTATTATGCCACATTTAGAATAATGTGTGCCTAGAAATGAGCCAAGATATTTTTTGCTGTACTTGCAGTATTTTTGATAAACTGAAATGCTAGAAGTCATTTTCTTTCATATAAATTTCTGACTTTCCCTTTTCTCAACACTTCTAGAAATATGTTTTCAGTTGAATTTCTGCTTGCATTAAATATAAATTCTTCTAAGGAACAGTGAGTGCTTGAAAAACTGCAATCAAAACAAAGTTACTCTCTATTTTGAAACTAAGAGGAAAAAGTAAAGAAACTGCTGTAGATTAAAGGTACAGCATTTCAAGTATTTCTCTAATTTTGTATGTGTGTATGTGTGTGTGTAACTTGTTGGGGTTTTAAAATTAAATCAGTATAACTCAGTATCCAAAGTGCCTTTATTTATTTGGAATGGAGGCCACTTGATTCTCAAACAAGTTTTTCAAGTTTAATGATTTCTAAAAGAAGAAACAGAGGGATATGACAGGGATGAGTCAAAAATATTAAGAAGGCAATCATTATCCTTTTATTAATGTACGTTAGGAAATTTGAATTGGCCAGAAATGACCATTGTATTTGTATTTATAATTTCTTGCCTGCCCTGCAGATGTCCTTAAGAAGTCAGATAGGCCGTTAAGTCCAACTTTTCCCATATGCTAAACAAACAAACAGGGAAACAAATCTAACTCTGCTGCACTGTAACTGGAAGAATCATATGTGTGCTTGGGAGAGTTATCTGTCTCTTCTTTTGATTCAGCTGTGAGATTGCAATAAACAAGTCTGATCCTATTCCTCTCGGAGCAGTGGAGTTGTGATCTTGGTTTGAGGGGTAGTAAGATCTTACCCCTGTCATGGTCGGACCACGACCTATTGAGGCATGACTTTCGGAGGCCAAACCCACACTGTAGGGAGGAGGAACCGATTAGGTGGTTCTACCCCAGGTGCCTTATGGACCCTTTGGGCTTTCAGAAGGCGCTTGCCGTTGTTCCTGATACCCTCGCCTGCAGTCTGGCGGAGACCCTAGTTGCTGCCTGGAACTCAGCAGCGTCAGAGGCTCTCAACCGGATTGTGCCTTTACGGCCGATCTGAGGCAGTGGATCCAGGAGGGCTCCTTGGTTTACTGAGGAACTCCGGGGGATGAAACGCCAAAAGAGACGCCTAGAGCACCGCTGGAGATCCAGTAAGTCCGAGTCAGACCGAGCACTATTAAAATCCTGCATCAGAGTTTACCTTTGGGCAATTAGGACGTCAAAAAGAACTCATATTGCCACTCTGATAGCATCCGCTGAGTCGCGCCCAGCCGCCTTGTTTAGGATAACCCGTTCCCTCCTGAATAGGAGGGATACAAGTGATCCTTTGCGAGGTAGAGCTGAGGAATACGTCGAATTCCTCACGGATAAAGTTGCTCGGCTTTGGGCGGACCTGGACTCCAATTGCACAGAGCCAGCCGAGGCACCAGGGGAGAATCTGGAGTGACATCTCTGGATTTATTTTCAACTCGTTACCCCTGAGGAAGTGGACAAGGCCATGGGAGCTGTGAGTGCCTCCACATGTGTGCTGGACCCATGCCCCTTCTGGCTGGTTGCGAACAGCAGGGAGGTGACACGGGGCTGGATCCAGGCGGTAGTTATCGCCTCCCTTTGGGAGGGGTTCTTTCCCCCCGCTTTAAAGGTGGCGGTGGTGAGACCCCTCCTGAAGAAGCCATCTTTGGATCCAGCCATCTTAAATAACTATCGTCCAGTCTCCAACCTCCCCTTTGTGGGGAAGGTTGTTGAGAAAGTGGTGGCCTCTCAGCTCCGGCGGTCCTTGGATGAAACTGATTATCTAGATCCCTTTCAGTCGGGATTCAGGCCTGGCTACAGCACGGAAACTGCTTTGGTCGTACTGACCGATGATCTCTGGAGAGCCAGGGACGGGGGTCATGCCTCCGTCCTAGTGCTCCTTGACCTCTCAGCGGCCTTCAATACCATCGACCATGGTATCCTTCTGTGACGACTGCGGGAGGTGGGGGTGGGAGGCACCGTTTTTCGGTGGTTCTCCTCTTACCTCTTGGACAGGTCGCAGTCAGTGTTGGTTGGAGGGCAGAGATCGACCTCTAGGCCCCTGAATTATGGGGTGCCGCAGGGTTCGGTCCTGTCCCCGCTCCTGTTTAACATCTACATGAAGCCGCTGGGTGAGATCATTCGACAGCACGGGATAAAATATCATCAGTATGCGGACGATACACAGTTGTATCTGTCCGCCCCGTGCCAACTCAGTGAAGCGGTTGACGTGATGTGTCAGTGCCTCGAGGCTGTCAGGGTCTGGATGGGGGTTAACAAGCTTGCACTCAATCCGGATAAGACCGAGTGGCTGGTGTGTTTCCCTCCTACTAATTGGCCAAGTTTTCCATCTCTCAGGCTGGGGGGGTCAAACAGTACGCCCATCAGACAGGGTTCGCAATTTGGGAGTCCTCCTGGATCCACAGCTGACTTTTGATCACCACTTATCGGCTGTGACCAGGGGGGCATTTGCCCAGGTTTGCCTGGTGCACCAATTGCATCCCTACCTGAACCGGGAGGCCCTCACAACAGTCACTCGTGCCCTTGTGACCTCAAGACTGGACTACTGCAACGTGCTCTACATGGGGCAGCCCTTGAAGAGCATTCAGAGACTTCAGCTTGTCCAGAATGCAGCCGCGCGAGCGATCGTGGGTGCACCTCGGTACACCCACATTACACCTATCCTCCGCGAGCTGCACTGGCTGCCTATTGGTCTTCGGATACGCTTCAAGGTGCTAGTCGTCACTTATAAAGCCCTTCATGGTATTGGACCTGGGTACTTGAGAGACCGCCTGCTGCCAATTACCTCCAACAGACCGATTAGATCCCACAGATTAGGCCTCCTCCGAATTCCATCCACTGGCCAATGCCGATTGGCTACCACCCGGAGGAGGGCCTTCTCTGTGG
The DNA here is from genome assembly GCF_009769535.1 of Thamnophis elegans. Classification (NCBI taxonomy): domain Eukaryota; kingdom Metazoa; phylum Chordata; class Lepidosauria; order Squamata; family Natricidae; genus Thamnophis; species Thamnophis elegans. The sequence continues at coordinate 59,572,296 of NC_045547.1, forward strand.
CTGCTCCGGCCCTATGTAACGAGCTCCCCATGGAGATTCGGACCCTCACCACCCTCCAGGCTTTCCGCAAAGCCTTAAAAACCTGGCTGTTCCGACAGGCCTGGGGCTGATGAGTTCCTGTCCCCGCTTGAATGGTGTGGCTGTTGATTGTTTTTAAAATTGTGGTGTTGTGTTGTCTGTTGTCTTTCTTTGGCTCCCCCCCCCCCCCCCGACTTGGTTTGTGAGCCGCCCTGAGTCCCTCTGGGAATAGGGCGGCATAGAAATACAATAAAATCGAAAATCGAATTGAATCGAATCCTGAGTTCAAATTTTAGAAAATTAACCTTTTCTAAGATTAGGAGGTGGAGCTGACATCACAATGGTACGACTGCGATCTTCAAGCTCCAAGATCACCATCGATATCTCTGTCGATGGATAGTCCTTTTGGACCTAAACTGTCCCATAGAGACAGTGATAGAGACAGGCACATTTTGTTGATTCCAGGGACATCGCAAAGTCCCTGGTAGATCCAGGAGAAATCCTTTTTCCGACAACAGGGAAGCAGCCTTTGAAGCTGCTCAAAGTTGGGACAGCTCCAGAAATGGAAGGCAAGCTGGAGGGAAAGTGTGTTGAATTGGTGAAATAATTTTTATTATTAGATAAGACAACACCCTAAAAGATTAAAAGTAAAGTTAAAATTGAAGACAGAAGAGGTCAAGAGGCAAGATTAAACCTGAGTCAAACTTAGTGTGTTATTTTTCTTGAATCCTTTTACTGCTGGAATTTCTATAAACTCTTTTTATTTTTTTAAACTGGATTGATTTTTTTAAAGACTTTCTTTCCTTTTTCAACGCCACATAGTATTTTCTTCTTAATTTTTTTTCTTTTTTTCCTGGAATATAAAGAGGGAAGTGAAAGTAGATGAAAAGAATTAACACTGCCACTTAGAGGCTTGGATGCTTGGAAATATTGTTTTTTTTCTTTTCTTTGAGCATTTGATAATTTTGTGCAAAGTAAGACATTTCAAGATCTCTGAGCTTGTTTATTGAAAATGATGGTGATATGAGCATGGATTGTTTACACAGATGCTCCTCTGGGTACTATCAGTAGCTGGACTGAAGTGAAAAGCTTGAAGTTGAAAGATTGCAGTGAACTTGGAAAAAGAACTGTTAACTTTATTTGGGAAAGAGCCTTGGATTCTTTAAAGTGGCAGTGTTTACTATCTGAAGGAAAAGATCAATACAGATGATGTTGCAACAGGAAAAAGAAAAGGAAGTGACATTGCAGATGATTATGCAAGAAATTCAAAAAATACAAGTAAGAACAGACAACATTGAAAATAGATTAGAAAATATTACAAGGATGAAACATGAAGACAGATTTCAAAAAATTGAAGAAAAAGATGAAAAAAGAGATAAGAAAATTGGAGACGTTGACAGTGGATTGAGCGTGGTTGAAAAAGACAAGAGTGGAATATTGGAATGGGAGATCGACAGACTAGAAATTTACCTCAGATTCCAGAATATAGAAGAATAAAAGGGAGAAAATTTGGCAGAAGTAATGATAGAAATTCTGGCAGAAGCATTGGTGATAACCAAAGGGAAGATGATGGAAGGAACAGATGAGGGGTTTTGAGCCTTTACAAGATATGCAATGAAATACAAGTGGCCAAGAAATGTCCATATAAGACTTACTAAAAAAGCAATTAGAATATAAATACCACAAATGGCAAGAGATAAAAGATTGCATTAATATTGGATGGATACAGGATGATGTAATGAAATGCTATAATTAAAATTAATTTGAATGTATTTAAATTTAGAATATTTTACATAAAATGAAGTAATAATAGTTATAGTCAAATAAATGATTAACAATGATAATAATGTATACATGTATACTAGATTGATAATATGAGATTTTATATAATTTGTAAGTAGACTATGGAGAGGATGCATACAAATTATGTAACCAAAGATAAACAATCTTATAAAATATGGAATTTATCTTATCAATGGCTAGACAAAAAAAATATGGAAGTGAAATATGCTGGAGAATTTTATAAAGATGTATTACTACTGGATGGATTTAGGATGATGTAAAGAAATGCCATAATATAAATTTATTCAAAATTTGGAATATCTTACATAAAATGAAGTAATAATAGTTATAATCCAATAAATGTTTAACAATGATAATAATTGTATACATATATATCAGATTGATAATACAAGATTCTATATAAATTGTAAGTGAAGACTATGGTGAGGATGCACAAATGTGGCATAAATAAAATAACTCATAAACCCAACTATAGAACGGCTGTTAATAACTGAACCAAGAAGCAAAATTATTTATAATAATAAATTTATATTTCTTTCTGTACAAAAAAAGGGGGGGATATCCTGTGCATTCTATGCAAGGGAGCATCTTATCACACTATCCTTTTTGTCTAATTCAGAATATAATATCAGAATAGTAACTAAAGATTGATTAGTATATGCAAATAGGGATCAATTGATTTTTAAATCAATTGATCCCTATGATTTAAAGCAGTTTATCCCTATAAATCAATCCCAATGATTTTTAAAATGATATAAATTGTTGAATAGGACTGAACTTTTATTAGTAATTTCTTTATTTAATATCACTTTTTTTTTTTTACTCTTTCTGCCCTTTCTTGAAGCAGGCACAGGGGTGGGTTTCAACCAGTTCGCGGCGGTCCCTGCGAACCAGTTGGTCGCCGAACCCGGAAGTAAGTAACTTCCGGGAACGGCGAAGGGCGCACCTTACCCGGTTTTGACGAGTTCTGCGCTCCCACGCATGCGCAGGACGCATACAGCGCCTGCATGATCATCCAGGAGCAGCTGGAGCATTGCACAGACGCTAGTACGCATGCGTGCACCGCACACGTGCACGAGGATGCCGCCGGCCCCGTTCCAACCGAACCGGTTGGAACGGGGCGAGAAACCCACCCCTGAGCAGGCAAATATTTACATACAAGTACAATCTATAATTATGGCAGGTAAGAGATTTATTGTCCTTAATTAGTTTAAATAAAAGCTGGTAAATCTAGATTGATAAAGTGGTAAAGCTTTCCATGGTTTGAAAATTATGCTTCCATTGATGGTATTTAAATTGCATTTACCTGTTTGGCAGCTGCATTACAATACTGCCTGACATTCAGTTTGTTATTGATTCCAATTCCAAGAATCTATACAATTAGAAAGAAAGCCTCCATCATATATCTGTGCATTTGATTTATTTTCCTAAGTAAACAATTTTGAATTTTCTCCATTAAATTTCATTCTGTCTCTAAACTTTTTGATTTTTCCCTGTTTTTCAAGAATGTCTTCTTTTTAATAAGACAAGCACATGTTTAAGGTATTATTTTATTATAACTTATAATACATTTAAAGACATAAAAGAAAGCAACAATTGAAGAGAGTACAGTAACTTAGAGTTGAACTGTGCCGTCCTTGGTATTCTCTGAACAAGATTGTTTTCTTGCAGATATTACATTCCATCATCAAGATCACATCTTCAGGGGTAGGCATACGAAATAAAATTTACATAAAATGAAGTTTTAGTAACTAAACCTGTGGCCACCCAAATTTCACACTTAAGAATCATTGTTTTAAAGTATTAGCAAATTTGAATTTTTATTTAGGTATTTAATAAGCATTTTCTCCAGCTCTCCATTTATACACTTAAGGAAAATATTGAAGAATGTTTGGCTCAAGAGCAAATTCTATGGCATCCTATTAGATAATTCGTTTTGGTTTGATGAAGAACTAACAAACATGAACATGAATAATATACTGAATATTAAATATACTGTATATTGAAAATGTACGTGCCCTGCACTTACCTCGCATCCAAAATGGGCTGTGTGGAGACTCCTGGGAGGGCGGGGTGGATGGGGCCAGCCAAGGGTGGGATTTGGAGGTTCTCCGAGCTGGCCATAATGTTAGTTATGGGTTCTCCTGAACATGGGCAAACCTGTAGCAGCCCACCCCTCTGAAGAGTTTTAAAAAGTCTGCTTCTTTTCAAGTTTACACGCATTCATACCAAGGCCATAAACATTTAAATAAATATATTCTTCAAAGACACTGTAAAGCTAATCAATATTTGGAAATATTTTATTGCTTTTGAATACTCAAAGCTGCTCAAAGGATGTTCCATAAACCGTCAAGCTTTAAACATTTTCAAGAAACAATTTATACATACAGGTGCTAAACATCACTACACTACGACATTTGGGATAATTAATTCTGTGTAAATCCAATTCTCTTTCAGCAAATGTTCTTTGATATATAATATTTTTCTTCAAAGGTTCAAAATGCTCTTTCTTTCATCCTCATAAAGCAGTAAAATCATTAGCTTATAGTTGTAATACCTGCATTGATTGTAAAATTATAAGTAATTATTTATTTTCAGAGATAAAAGGCAGACTAGTAGGAACACGTATATATCATCTATGTGCCTTTCACTCAGTTTTTATATTCCTCACAAAGAAAGAATATCCATCTGACATACAAAAGGACTTTTTTTGCTCTCATCCAAAGGTTATTCCTTTATTAATATGAATATGGGTGAATCTGCAAAGTTGTTCTATTCTAGGCAGAAGGCTATTTTATCTTCATGATTACTTTATGGGTAGTGGTGGTGGGAAGATTGTCATTTAGGTTTAGGTTTATTAGATTTATATGCCGCCCTTCTCCTAAGGACTCAGGGCGGCATACAACATTAAAAGAAACACATAATACAAAAGTTAAAAAAAAATAGAATATCCCAAACAAACCCTATTAGAATTGACAATAACATTTTTTTTTTAAAAAATTGAATTAAAATTAACAATGATCAATAATTTGTTTTGTTTTGTTCAGGCCAGGCTGGCTTGTTGGAAAAGCCAACTTTTTAGGGCGCATCGGAAGGACCAGAGGTCGGGGATTATACGAAGCTCTGGGGGCAGCTCATTCCAGAGGGAAGGTGCTCCCACAGAGAAGGCTCTCCCCCTGGGGGTTGCTAGCCAACACTGTCTGGCCGACGGACCCTGAGGAGGCCAACTCTGTGGGATCGCACTGGATGGTGGGAGGCTACTGGTGGCAGTAGGTGGTCTCGCAGGGACCTTGGGCCTAAGCCATGGAGCACTTTAAAGGTCATAATTAGTACCTTGAATTGCACCTGGAAGACAACCAGCAACCAGTGCAGGCCGCCTAAAAGGGGTGTAACATGGGAACACCTAGGTGCCCACATGATAACCCGCGCAGCCACATTCTGGACCAGTTGAAGCCTCCGGGTGCTCTTCAAAGGCAGCCCCATGTAGAGAGCATTACAGTAGTCCAGGCGAGAAAGGAGGAGGGCATGAGTGACTGTGCACAGAGCATCCCGATCCAGAAAGGGGCGAACCTGGTAAAAGGCCCCCCTGGTCACAGCCGTCAGGTGGTCTTCTAAACTTATTCACATATCCAGGAGGACTTCCAGATTGCGGGCCCTCTCTGAGGGGGCTAAAATTTCTCCTCCTATCATCAAAGATGGAACAAGATGCACAAATCGGGATGACGGAAACCACAGCCACTGGCTTGGTAATCGCTTGGAGTCTTGGAGGAATTGAGCTTGAGCCTGTTCCTCCCCATCCAGATCCGCACAGCCTCCAGGCATCGGGACATCACATCGAGGGCATCGTTTGGGTGGTTTGAGGTAGAGATGAAAAGTTGGGTATCATCAGCATATTGATGATACTGTACTTCAAAACCACGGATGATCTCACCCAGTGGTTTCATATATATATATGTTGGACAGGAGGGGTGAGAGAACTGACCCCTGGGGCACCCCACAAGTGACGTGCCTCAGGGTCGATCCCTGCCCTCCAGTCAACACAAACTGTGACCGATCTGACAGGTAGGAGGAGAACCACTGTAAAACAGTGCCCCCAACTCCCAACCCATCGCAGTAGGATACAATGGTCAATGGTATCGAAAGCTGCTGAGATGTCTAATAGGACCAGGACAGAGGAGCAGTCCCTGTCCCGGGACCGCCAGAGATCATCGACTAACATGACCAATGCTGTCTCCATGCTGTCTCCAGGCCTGAAACCCGACTGAAATGGATCCAGGTAGACAGCTTCATTCAGGGGCTGGGGAAGCTGACGTGCTACCGTACTCTCGACAACCTTTGCTACAAAGTGAAGGTTGGAGACCAGACAATAGTTGGCCAAAGAAGCTGGGTCCAGGGAAGGCTTCTTAAGGAGGGGCCTCACCACCACCTCCTTCAAGGTGGTGGGAAAGAACCCCTCTCTCAATGAAGCGTTGGTAATCGCTTGGAGCCAGCCTCCTGTCACCTCCCGGGAAGCCGAGACTAACCAAGAGGGACATGGGTCCAGCACATAAGTGGCAGCACTGAGTCTCCCCATAATCCTGTCCATGCCCTCGGGGGTCACAGGATCAAACTCATCCCAGATGGTCTCCACAAGATTCATCCCCGTCGACTCGCCCAAATCTACCCAATCAGAGTCCAAGCCTGTCCAGATCTGAGCGATTTTATCCTGCAGATACTGAACAAATTATTCAGCCCTACCCTGCAAGGGGTCTTTCCCAGCTCCTTGGTTAAGTAAGGTCACCCTAAACAGGGAGGCTGGGCAGTTATCTGCAGACGTGATAAGAGCGGAAAAATGTTGCCGTTTTGCCACTTTTGTCGCCACTAAGTAGGATTTAATATGAATTCTTACTAGTGTTCAATCAGATTTGGACCGGCTGGCCCTCCAACCACTCTCTAGGTGTCTTTTCTGGTGTTTCATCTCCCAGAGCTCCTCGGTAAACCAGGGAGCTACCCAAGATCAACACCAGGTCAGAGGCCGCAAAGGCACAATGTGATCCAAAGCCCCAGTGGCCGCCCTATCCCAGGCTTCCACTAGGGCTGCGGTCAAGTTGTGAGCAAGGGATTCAGGAAAAGTCCCAAGCTCCATCAGGAACCTTTCAGGGTCCATCAGGCGGCTGGGGCGGAACCATCTAGTCAGTTCTGCCACCCTGCGGTGAGGGGTAGCAGTATGGAAGTCAAACCTGATGAGGAAATGATCCGACCATGACAAGGGTTGGATAGAAATATCCCCTAAATCTAGATCATTCATCCACTGCCCAGAGACAAAAATCAGGTCGAGCGTGTGTCCCCCATTATGGGTGGGATCTTGAATTAACTGAGTTAGGTCCATAGCCGTCATGGAAGCAATGAACTCCCAAGCTGACTTGGATGTCTCGCCAATGGAAGGCAGATTGAAATCCCCCAGGATCATAAGCCTGGGGAAATCAATTGCCAATTCAGGTAATACACCCAGCAGCTCCGGCAGGGCCAATGAAACATAGCAGGGAGACAGGTACGTAACAAAAAGGCCCACCTGAACTCCAAGGCCCCATTTCACAAAAAAGGAACTCACACCTGCCTATCTGAGGCACAGTGAGCTCCTGAGGTCTGAGACTTTCCCTAATAACCACAGCCACCCCCCCCTGCCCCTGCCCTGGGCTCTCAGCTGGTGAAACGCCCGGAGGCCTGCCTGGTGGGCATAATTCACTAAGGAGAACACCTCCCTCATGGCCCAACCAGGTCTCCGTAATGCACGCCAGGTCCACTCTACCCTTGTATGAGGTCGTAAATGAGGGGAGCCTTATGCACCATGGACCTGGCGTTAAGCGACACCAGCCAGAAACCAGGGTCCTGTAATCCTGAGCACCCAGGGGTGTGAGAAGGGTGATGAGGGTCAGAACGTGCAATCACTCTTAAACAGCGGACCCACGTTCTCCAAACATAATTTGGCCCTCGGCCCCCACCATATCTGCCTCTCCCACAAACAGTAGAGATAGTGAACCCCCCAATGGGGGGTTCACCTTAATGTCTGCCCCAGAATCCCAACCCTTCCCAGCACTCCCGACCCATGCCCCTTAGTTCTTGAGTTCTTCATTGAGTTATTTTGCATATAACAAGAAAATGGAAAAAGCAAATATGCATGAGTGATTTAGGTGATCTGGTCATATTTTTCATATATAATATTGACATATATTTCTTTCCTTTTAGTGGTAAAACATGACCTATAGATTCAAGTCAGACCTCCCCAATCAGGTGCCATCCAGAAGATCGTGTCTTGATATTATATTACACATAATTCCTATTCATCATGATCATTAATTATAGAATTGCAGTAATCAGTAATATACTTTTATGTGTGGCATTACCTTTATATTCATATTGACCTTCTATAGCATGGCATTGAAATGGGTTGCTTCCAATTAAAAGTATGTTCTCATGTATAGGTTGATCCTCTCTTTTTTGTGGCAGACCCTTAGATAGTGGAATACTGCTATCATGTGACATCTAGTCCTTTTTATTAAACTAGGCATACCCAATCCCTGCAGCTGTTCTTCATGGGTTTTAACTTCTAGTTCCCTAATCAGCAATGGGTGGAAACTAATCAAGGAGAGAAGCAACTTAGAACTGAGGAAAAATTTCCTGACAGTTAGAACAATTAATCAGTGGAACAACTTGCCTCCAGAAGTTGTGAATGCCCCAACACTGGAAGTCTTTAAGAAGATGTTGGATAGCCATTTGTCTGAAATGGTATAGGGTTTCCTGCCTAGTCAGGTGGTTGGACTAGAAGACCTCCAAGATACCCTCCAACTCTGCTATTGTATTGTATTGTATTGTATTGTATTGTATTGTATTTGTATTTGTATTTGTATTGTATTGTATTGTATTGTATTGTATTGTATTGTATTGTATTGTATTGTATTGTATTGTATTGTATTGTATTGTATTGTATTGTATTGTATTGTATTGTATTGTATTGTATTGTATGTTTGTTGCTCTTCTCTCCATTCTTTCTAGAGTCTCAACATCTTTTTTATATCATGGCGACCAAAACTGGATGCAATCTTCCATGTATGGTCTGACCGAGGCATTATAAAGTAGTATAACACTTCACATGATCTTGATTCTATCCCTTGGTTAAGACTATCATTGGCTCTTTCGGTGGCTGCAGCAAACCTTTGAACTGGGGGTTGTAATTTGTATTACCTAAACAAGCTAAGATCATTTACTACAATGATCTTAGCTCCTCCCCCCTATAAACTGAAGACTTTTCTCCTTGCTAACAAGATGGGCTGAATTTGCATTAAGCACTCAGTGTTAAATTACTTTAAATAAGAATTGGAAAACTACCATTAAACATTTCAAGACTTCCTGCCCTGTTTACTATCAATGAATGGAAAGGAAGATTGAAAAGGATGTCCATTTATGCTGTGATGATGAAGTATTTCTGTAACAGCAGAACATTTTGGAAATCCTTCAGATGAATGTATAAAATGGCTCTGGTAATTTAGAGAAACCAAAGATTCTCCATGCAGTAATATTCTCTGCCATACTCTCTCTATTCTCTGACATTTTCTCTGTCATATTATTATTGTACAATTTATGAAAATAATGTCTCAAAAGCTTTCCTTCCTTCCTTCCTTCCTTCCTTCCTTCCTTCCTTCCTTCCTTCCTTCCTTCCTTCCTTCCTTCTTGCCTGCTTGCCCACCTTTTTCTTTCTGCTTGAAGGAGCAGATAATTAATTCTATACAAATCTGAGTCTGACAACTTTTATTCAAAACAAAACAAAAATGGGAACAAATTCAAATTCATTTAATTGTTTGGCGAAATCCCTCCCCTTTTTAGGGGAGTTCATTTCCTTCTTTTCTTGTTACCTCTTGAAATATTATTACAGTCACCAGGTTTTGTTTCTGTCTGTGGAAATCTAAATTACTTTAGATAACATAACTCCAGGCCTCCCTGAAATGTTTGCTGTAGCAAAGTGTCAGGGTGCAATTTCCATAATAATACTTCTGTTTCAGGAAAGTGGTGTGTGAGTGAGTGAGTGCGTGTTTGTATGTATGAAGAGCCAGTTTGATGTCACCCTGCAAGACAGACAGGTTCATTTACTGCAGCGTTTCCTCCATCTCCATTATCTGTAGAACTGCAAGCAAACAGTTTACAGTGTAGGTAGGATCTCAATTGAGAGCAAAAAGGCTGTCATGTTAGGGAATGTCTGACAGCTGGCAGAAATTGCTTTGGGAAAAAAGGCTCCTAGTAAATAAGGACAGTTTGTTCTCCTATAATCAGAAGCACCACCTTGTACAAGTTCTCTGTTCTGCTATATTCCTCTAATAGATCAGGAAGTGATTTAGATAACCCCAATTTGATATATGGAACACCTAACAAATCTATTTGTTTTTTTCCACCAGTCACATACACAGTCAAATATATTTTACTGAAATGAATAATCTGAAAGTTAGTGGTTATAGGCTGAAGAATTGTGCAAACCAACAAGGGATGCCTCCACCCATCCAAGTGAAAAAGACACAGGTTCAAAACTATTCAATCCCAAATTTTGGGAAAGAAACCTTACCAATATTAATTCACTCCATGGAATTAGAAAACAAATAAGTAAATAGGAATTTGCCCCTTATTTGTGATACTCAGTACTGTTTCATGTTGCTGTGTGGTATGGACAGACCTGGTTGTGAGAATATGAGAAGTCAACTGGATCAAAACTTTATCTAGCCCAGTATCCTGTCTTCTGATGCCCAGATTGATGTGCTTGGGAAGACCACATGCCAGAATAAAGGAAACAATCTCATTCAGCTGATCTATAACAGGAAGAACATTTTTAGTCTTCTTTGTGACAGGAACTGACCTCATTTGCACTGTACAAACAAGAAGATGGACTAGAACACAATCTTCTTTCATTTTTCACACTTCTCTGAATTTTATGATGCGGTTTTCTGATTTAAAGGAACACATACCAAAAATACCCTATACATTGAGGATCATTACTTTGAAAAATGCATCAATTAGGAAAAATGCTTATGAAAAAGTCTTCTAGGAAAAATAGCTAGCAAAAAATTATGTATACTTGGGAAATGCACAGAATAACTAATATTAAGGGAAAACCAATGGAAGACTGAATACACATTTCAAGTAAACATTGATTTAGTGCTGCACATTAAATTATCAGTATAAGTTTTCAAATCATTATTAAAATTAATTCAATATTCAATCTAACATAATGAAAATAGCCAGTATAATATGAAATTTAAATCAGAATGAGGAATTAACAAAAACATTTAGTCTAATCCAAACATGCCATCCTCATTTAAGCTAATATTTCATGAGAGAAACTTGAGCTGTGTTTGCTGTGTAAGTCCACAGGTAAGAAAGACAATGTGTGAAACTTGTTGTGGATGTTTATCCTCAATTTTTCAAATTAATGTATAAATAGAATAAATGTATACTTTGCCTGTCACATTAACTGTAGTAGGAAGTGATGCAAAACATTTTTTTCCATCCCTAAATGGAATTTTTGGTGAGAAGAAGAAGACAAACATAAAAACAGAATTCATTGCTAGGCCATTGGCTAAATGTTCTTCTTCTTTACTTCAATCTCTTTTGACCTTTGCTGCCATTTATCAGTTTCAGTTATTCAGCTAGAAAAGGAAGAATTGTCATTGGAAAATCAGCAGAAAAGAAACAAGTTGATGGCTTTGATTCACTTCTTTTTGTAAAAGTGGACTCTGAGCACCAACGTGGAATTCCCTTCGTTGTTATACTGTATATACTTTTATAGCGTATTCAGTTTTATCCACATCCAGTGTATTTCACTCTATTTAATTTTAACTGAGGACAGGAAAAGGAGGGGAGGGGAGAGAAAAAAGATTAAAGCAAAACACGATATGCATCACTTACAAAGCATGATTGATGGATTTCTGCTGAGCCATTCTGAGCATCCAGGAGCTTTCAATACTGAGATAAAAACAAAGCTGCCTGGAGTTTGCCTCTCTTTAATTATCCATGGCTCAACAATAGTTTTTCATTTTCACCGTGTCAGTCTTCACAGCTCCCCATGTTCCAAATGGCCAATTAGTGACAAGGCACTGTAGACACTTTAGTTTTCTTGGTTTAGAATGTAGCCCAGTTTCCCCTTATGAGTGTTAACAGCCTTATAATTAGATTTCTCTCTACATTTAAACTGGATTTAGTGAACAATCCCAACAGTTTAAGACTTAAAGCAGTTCTGCAATGGCTGTGTCTCTACTCTTAACCTCGCTTTTCAATTCTTTCTGTTATAAAAAGAGATACACACACTTCAACTAAGTTCTTGAGAGCTTGAAAAGACTTATCTACTATTTTTTTCTTTCATTCTTTCACAGTAATAATGAGCTGGAGAAAATAAGCTCTATGAGATAGCGATGTGTCATAGCTGTTCTTTTGAAAGTTCCAAATACAGAGTTGGTGCCAAATAATAAACAATTCCACCCAGTTAGGAAGGAATTTATTTGGACAGAGAAACTCACTTTCTTGTTTTTCATTTTATCCTTCTAATATGTATAACAGATTACATAAAATTAGTTATAATAATAGAGTTCAAAATGTGTTTCATTACCAAGCAGGGAATTGAAACAAAGATTTGCCATATAATTTCACTCTAATTTGTGCCTTAATCTTGCCTATCAGGGGAACCTCTAAGGAATGCAATACTCAGAATTCTCTGCAATAGTCATCTGGTCTGAGCTTTCTGTAAGTTGAAATCTGCCACTTGGATAGAGTGACCAGACATCCCACATCTGGTGGGACAGGCACGTGTTTTCATAATTTTTCCCGCGTCCCGGGCCGTTCTCAAAAAACCCCGCTTTATTTGGCGCTCGCTGGCTCCCCTGCCCATCAGCTGCCGCTACCTCGCTCGTTCCGTTCCCCCATCTATTCTATTCTACACTAAAAATCTAAACCAGCCCAGCCTGCCGCTCACTGATTGGCCTGGACTCCAGCCAATCAGTGAGCTGGCTGGGATGGAAAACTTTAAGCACGCGGCATCCCAGCCAGCTCACTGATTGGCTGGAGTCCGCTTAAGCATGCCGCACAAGTCTCCATTTCATTTCGCCTTCGCCGTTTGCTTTTGCTGCTTCACTGGTGAGTAACCAGCAGGAATCGGGAGGCTTCGCCGCTTCGGGTGGGCGGTGGTGGCCTTTAGCAAGGGAAGGCCTTCCCTAGGGAGTCTGGCTTTCCCCCCGCCGCGCCTCCTCCACTAGCCTTTGTCCCTCCACAGTAGGGTGGTTGGGGGGAGGAGACGGCCCTCCTCTCCTTCTCCCCCTTTGCGGAGTTGGGCGGGCGGGCCATCTCCTCCCCCCAGCCACCCTACTGTGGAGGGACAAAGGCTAGTAGAGGAGGTGGGGCGGGGGAGGGAAAGCCAGCCCACGGCGGCTACTATCAGCCCGCGGCCTCCCTACCCTGAGAGAGAAACCCGGGAGAAGATGCGGGGGGGGGGGGAATTCGCATGGGGCGGGCTGCAAGAGGGAGGGAGGGAGTCTGGATTGCTGCAAAGCAAGTCTTGGGAAATCCTTTGCGCCAGCTAGAAAAGGTCTTCACTCACTCCCTCTTCTTGCAGCATGCCCCGATGCGAAAATGCTGAGATCGGCGCACTTGGGGCTGCAGTGATTTCTGTCAAAGCAAACATGGATGCAGCCAAAGAGCTTGTCTGAATGGGGCTGAAGGGAGGGAACCAGGAGCCCAGTGGAGCAAGAGCGCCGCATGCCCGCCGCAAACAAAGCACATCCACGCCCGCTGATAACTCCTGTGTGGGAGAAACGAGCCAGGCTCCCCTGGGAGACACCCACCCCCAGGCCGCGGGGGGCTGCAGGTGGGGGAAGGGCAGGGGGTGGAGGAGCCACCGCAAGGGCACCGCATTTACCCCTGCACCGAGGCTGGAAATGGCAAAGGCGGCCAGGAAGGTCCGATCAGCTGAGACCATCACTCTGCACTTCCTTCCCTAAAAATTTACATTTCTGTCAGAGGAAAGGTCACAGTGTTGTGTGGTAGGCGGAGCTCAGAGCACAACGGAGAGAGAAGAAAAGCGGGCGACAGTACTGGCTCCCGTGAAGCGGAGCCTTTAGGGATTTAGGGAAGGGAGCCAGCCGTGGAAGGGAAGGGAGTGTGTGGGGCCGTGTGTGTTTGTGCGCGCGCAGACCAGCCGCTGGGGAATTGCGTCTGCCTTTGCCAAGGGAATATGTTGCTGCTGCGGTGGTTGCTGGCCTCCTGTTGCCAAACGGCGCCTAGAAGCCACGAGTGGTGGACACAGCCCTTGGCGGCTTCTAGCAGGGAACCATAGTGAGCGTCTCCCCCTTCGGCTGCAGCTTCCTTTCCTCTCTCTGCCCGCCAATGCTGTGGCTGCTTTTCGCTTCTCTGCCTCTTCCTGGGGATCGTGGAGGAATATTGGTCTGGCATCATTGTGTATACCCGTCCCAGCCGGCTGGTATTTTGTCCCTTATGTCTCCCCGTTGCTCAGAAAAGCAACTCTGGGAAGGTCTTTTGCTAGCAGGCAGGTTCTGGGACGCCTGCCGCCACCAAAGGACCTTCCCGCAGTTGCTTTTCTGAGCAACGGGAGACAGAAGGGACACAATCTCCTTTCATTCTCCCTCTGCCTCATTCACTCATTTGGGCAGCCGAGAACGAAAGAAAATTGCATAGTCGAGGACAAAGGAGCTTGTGGCCTCCTTCATTCAAATGTTCAGGCAGCGGGGATGGGGGGGGCTTTCTCGCACCCCTTCTTTCTCTGAAGCCGCGCTGGATTTAGCAAACCGGGCAGTGCGTGCCCTTGGGATTGTGCAGCAGTTGAAGATCGCCTGGTTAAAAAGGAGGAAGAGGAGGCTCCACTAGTCCGGAGCCCATCTGCGGTGGCAGGGATCCCCCACACACATACACACACACACAGGGAGGATGGAGAGACACAGAGAGAGAGACAGGCACACACAGAGAATGACAGAGAGGGAGACAGAGAGAGGGAGGGAGGGAGATAGAGGCAAAGAGAGAGAGAGAGAGAGAGAGAGAGAGAGACAGAGACAGAGAGACAGAGAGACAGAGAGACAGAGAGACAGAGAGACAGAGAGACAGAGAGACAGAGAGAGACAGAGACAGAGACAGAGACAGAGACAGAGAAAGGGAGGGAGGGAGTGTTTATGCCCAGAAGGGAGATTTAAAACTTTGGAATGAATCCAGGAAGGGGGAATAGATGGAGGACTGGCTTTTCCCTCCGATTTCTGAGCCCCCAGCTGTTAGTGATGGAGGAGGAGGAGGACAAAGGAAGAGGTTGCATTTTCTCTCCTTTTCTTCCCTGGCCCTCGGTTTGCTTTTACTCATACAGGGCTTTATTCTCTGCTCCCTGCTCACGGTTGCTGGACATTGGACTTGTGATCTGGTCCCGGTTGGTACGACCATTGCCACCCGTCGATGTCAAGGGATTCCATCTCAGCCCCCTTGGAACTTTTTGGACCCCTCCATCCCAATACCATCTATATTATCTATTGCGCAAGGAAGAGAGAAG
Organism: Thamnophis elegans; assembly: GCF_009769535.1. NCBI lineage: Eukaryota > Metazoa > Chordata > Lepidosauria > Squamata > Natricidae > Thamnophis > Thamnophis elegans. The sequence continues at coordinate 59,587,672 of NC_045547.1, forward strand.
ATGAAATCCTCTTCCCCCTTTATATCTCTGCAAACCCCACCGGACTGGACTTTTTGCGAACCCACCTACAAACTTTATCCGAACTTGCACATTCTTTAACAGCTGCGCAATTTTTCTTTTGTATGTGGTGTGAATGGTATGCCTGGTTGATGATTGTACCCACTTTTTAACTTCATCATTGTTGTATTTTTTGTGTTTTAATTGACTTATGTGGGGAATGCATGGATGAGTGGCTGTGTATGTGTGAGAGGATTGAGAGTGCATCCTGGTGCCTCCTCCACTGAGTGCTTTTGCAGAAGTGGTAGGGGGTCCAGGCCTACCTCCCATCCCGGAATGAGTGACAAGAATTGCCTGCTGGATGGTGCGGAGGCTGTGGAAGGGGATATGGGGTCTACAGGTGTGGGGGTGGGCCGGAGCATTACGGTCACTATGGGGAGAGGCAGGTACAACGGGAACTTTAGGGCTAGCCATTACCGGGGAAGGAGGGTTCGCTACGTCACAGAGATCCCTCCTTCCGGCCCTGTTAGTTCCACTTCAGGGCCAGATGGCGAGAACTGTCAGGGCCCTGGTCTCAGGCTGTTGTTGCTAAATGCCAGGTCTGTGGTTCACAAAGCTCCCCTTGTCCGGGACCTAATTTTAGACGAGGGGGCAGACCTGGTATGTATTACTGAAACCTGGCTGGGCCCGGAGGGAGGAGTCCCCCTCACTGAAATGTGCCCAGAAAGATTTCAGGTGCTTCATCAGCCGCGACCCCAGTGAAGGTGTCATTGTCCGAAGGTCTTTAGTCCCTTGTAGGATCCCTGCTCCGGAGCTTGTCATGTGTGAGTCCCTGTTGATGAAGTTGGACCTTGGTGGTCAAGTGGGTTTGTTGCTAATGTACCTACCTCCCAACAGCGTTGCAACAACCCTCCCCTCGCTCCTTGAGTCAGTAGTCGAGTTGGCGGTAGAGTTCCCCAGGCTCATGGTTCTGGAGGATTTCAACCTGCCTACACTTGGTGAACGCTCTGACAGGGTGCAGGAGTTCATGGCTTCCATGACAGCCATGGACTTGACCCAAGTAATTCGGGGTTCGACTCATTCAGCGGGTCACACGCTTGACCTCGTATTCCTTTCAGAGCAGTGGAGATGTGATCTAGAGTTGAAGGGCATTAAAACCTTGCCCTTGTCATGGTCTGATCACTTCCTACTGAGGCTTGACTTTTGGAAACCAATCCCCCACTGTAGGGAGGGGGAACCGATTAGGTGGTTCCGCCCCAGGCGCCTGATGGACCCTATGGGATTTCAGATGGTGCTTGGAGAAATACCTGACACTATCGTCCACAACCCTTTGGAGTCCTTAGTCGCTGCCTGGAATACAGTGGCAGCAGGGGCTCTAAACTAGATTGCGCCTTTGCGACCTCTCCGAGGCAGCAGATCCAGGAGGGCCCCTTGGTTTACTGAGGAACTCCGGGAGATGAAGCGCCAAAAGAGATGCCTAGAGCACCGCTGGAGGGCCAGTAAATCTGAGTCAGACCGAGCACTGATGAGAGCCTTTATCAGAGCCTATCTAGTGGCAATACGGGCGGCGAAATGCTTACATTTTGCCGCCCTTATTGCATCCGCTGAATCGTGCCCAGCTGCCTTGTTTAGAATAACCCACTCCCTCTTGAAAGGGAGGGATGCGGATGACCCTTTACAAGGTAGAGCTGAGGAATTTGTTCAGTATTTAACGGATAAAGTCGCTCGGATTCGGACAGAGCTGGACTCTGCACGGTACCAGCCGAGGTACCGGGGGAAGGTCTTGAGCATACTTTATGGATTGAGTTTCAACTTGCTTCTCCTGAGGAAGTGGACAAGGCCATGGGAGTGGTGAGTGCCTCCACTTGTATACTGGACCCATGCCCCTCCTGGCTGGTCTCGACCAGCAGGGAGGTGACACATGGCGGGATCCGGACGATTGTTAACACCTCTCTCCAGGAGGGAATTTTCCCGCTCCTCCTAAAGGATGTGGTGGTGAGACCCCTCCTGAAGAAACTGTCTCTGGACCCAGCCATTTTGAGCAACTATTGTCCAATCTCCAACCTTCCCTTTGTTGGGAAGGTTGTTGAGAAAGTGGTGGCTTCTCAACTCCGATGGTCCTTGGATGAAACCGATTATCTAGATTCCTATCAGTCAGGTTTCAGGCCTGGTTACAGCACGGAAACTGCTTTGGTCGCGCTGATCGATGATCTCTGGTGAGCCAGGGATAGGGGTCACCCCTCTATCCTTGTGCTCCTTGACCTCTCAGCGGCCTTCGATACCATCGACCATGGTATCCTTCTGCGATGGTTGCGAGAGGTGGGAGTGGGAGGCACCGTTCTTCAATGGTTCTCTTCCTACCTCTCGGACAGGTTGCAGTCGGTGTTGGTCAGAGGGCAGAGGTCGACCCCAAGGCCCCTCAACTATGGGGTGCCGCAGGGCTCGGTCCTGTCCCCCCTCCTATTTAACATCTACATGAAGCCGCTGGGTGAGATCATGCGCCGGCATGGGATTAAGTACCACCAATATGCGGACAATATGCAGCTGTATCTGTCCGCCCCGTGCCAACTCAGCGAAGCAGTAGAAGGTGATGTGTCAGTGCCTGGAGGCTGTTAGGGTCTGGATGGGAGCAAACAAGTTGGCACTCAATCCAGACAAGACCGAGTGGCTTCTGATGTTCCCTCCCAAAGATTGGCCAACTATTCCATCTCTCAGGCTGGGGGGTGAAATTATATGCCCCTCAGAGAGAGTCTGCAATTTGGGAGTCCTCCTGGATTCTCAGCTGACTTTAGAACACCATTTGTCGGCTGTGACCAGGGGGACCTTTTCCCAGGTTCGCCTGGTGCACCAATTGCCACCCTGCACCGGGAGGCCCTTCAGACAGTCACTCATGCCCTTGTGACTTCAGACTGGATTACTGTAATGCGCTCTACATGGGGCTGCCCTTAAAGCGTGTTCGAAGACTTTATAGTCCAGAATGCAGCCGCATGAGCGATTGTGGGTGCACCTAGGTACACCTATGTCACACGTATCCTCTGCGAGCTGCACTGGCTACCCATTAGTCTCCGGACCCGCTTCAAGGTGCTGGTCGTAACCTATAAAGCGCTACATGGCATCGGACCTGGGTACCTGAGAGACCGCTTCCTGCCGATTACCTCCCTCAGACCGATTAGATCTCACAGGTTAGGTCTCCTCCGGATTCCATCTGCCAGCCAATGTCGGCTGGCAATTCCCCGGGGGAGAGCCTTCTCTGTTGCAGCTCCAGCCCTCTGGAATGACCTCCCCATGGAGATCCGGACCCTTACTACCCTCCCGGCCTTCCGCAAAGCCACCAAGTCCTGGCTGCTCCAGCAGGCCAGGGGACTTGTGAAACATCCAGCCCCACGGAAATTGTGAATGTTGTGTTTTTAAAGTGTTGTCTTTGTTTATTTATCCCCCTTCCCTTGTCTATTGTGAGCCGCCTGGAGTCCTTTGGGAGTGGGAGGCATACAAGACAAATAAATACAAATACAATACAATAGATTTTTGTGAGGCTGAAAGCCCTGTGGCGTTTTAAAGAAGTCCCGTTCTTCTTTTTTTAAGCACGAAAGGAAAAATCTGCAAAAAGCCTGGGAAATGTTCCTTGCAAAGCATCATGGTTGCAGAGAATGCAAATGAAGGTGCTTATCTCCCTGCCCGGCTCGGAGTCACGCTGAGTCCCATTCAGAGGGTGGAGGGATGCTGTGCTTTTTTTTGTTTTTTGTTTATGTTCTCACAACCATGCAAAGGTGGGTTTTGTGCTACAAGGATCTTTCTTTCTTTCCCTGTCTGCGGTTCCGATTGCAGTTGCTTCGGTTTAAAGCACCGTTTCTCATTCCTTGCAAAACTGGGGCAGGGCTGCTTCTCCTTGCAGCACCCTCGGTTGCAAAATGTTCCCCTGATTTGGTTTATAAGTTCGCAGCAAGGCAATCCAACAAATAGGAAAATTTTAATAAGATTTTCTGACTTTATTTGGTCTCTGCTGCCACCCCCAATCCCTCCCAAGGAGAGAGTGGGAAGGAGAGGAAGGAAGGAGGGAGGAAGGAGGGAGGGGGAAGGAAAAGAAGAAGGGAGGGGGGAGAAGATGGAAGGAATGAAAAAGAAGGAGGAAGGAGAAGGAGGAAGATGGAAGAAGAAAGGAAGAAAAAGAAGGGAGGGAGAAAAGAGGGAAGGAGGTAGGAAGAAAAGGGGAAGAGAAGGAAAGAGCAGAAAGACAAGGAGGATGAAGTTGATAGGCAAGAGGAAGGAGGAAGGAAGGAAGAAAGAAAAAGGGAGGGAGAGAGGAAAGAAGAAAAGATGGAACTAGAAAGGAAAGAAGGGAGGGAGGGAGGAAAGGAGAAGACAGGGAAAGAGCAGAAAGACAGAGAAGGTGGATAGGCAGAAGGAAGGAAGAAGGAAGAAATAGAAGGAGGGAAGTTGAAAGGATGGAAGGAGGAAGGAACAGAAGCGAAGAGGAAGAGAGAAATGGAAAGAGCAGGAAGACAGAGAAGGTAGATAGGCAAAAGAAAGGAAGTTGAAAGAATGGAAGGAGGAAGGAAGAGAAAAGGAGGAAGGGAGTGAGTGAGGAAAGAAGAGAGGATGGAAGGAGAAAGGAAGGAAGAGAAGGAAAGAGCAGAAGATGGAAAAGGTGAAGGTAGATAAGCAAGAGGAATGAAGGAAGAAGTGAGGTGTCTCGAGGAGGGGGAAAACATTTAGTGACCAAAGTTACAATGGCATTGAAAAAAGTGACTGATGACCATTTTTCACACTTAGCGACCGTTGCAACCATTTTTCACACTTAGCGACCGTTGCAGCATCCTCATGGTCACGTGATCAAAATTTTGTTTGACAACAGATTCGTATTTATGATGGTTTCAGTGTCCTGGGGTGACCTTTTGACAAAAGATAAAACTTTTAATCAAGCCCCCCCTCCCCTCGGTTCGCCCACATAACACCTATCCTCCGCGAGCTGCGCTGGCTACCTGTTGATCTCCGGGTGCGCTTCAAGGTGCTACTTACCACCCATAAAGCCCTTCATGGTAGTGGATCTGGGTACTTGAGAGACTGCCTCCTGCCAATTACCTCCTCGCGACCTATCAGATCACACAGATTAGGCCTCCTCCGAGTTCCATCTGCCAGTCAGTGTCGACTGGCAACCACGCGGAGGAGAGCCTTTTCAGTAGTAGCTCCGACCCTTTGGAACGTTCTCCCCGTGGAGATTCGTACCCTCACCACCCTCCAGACCTTCCGCACAGCCCTCAAGATCTGGCTATCCCATCAGGCCTGGGGTTAAAGATTGTAATTCGTCCCCACCCGAATGATGAATGTTGTTTCTATTTTTAATTATGTACTGTTTTTATATGTCACTGTCTGTATTCCCTTCCCCACAAGTTGTAAGCCGCCCTGAGTCCCCTCAGGGAAAAGGACGGCCTATAAATAAACTTACAATTACAATTACAATTACAATGGTGTCCCTCTTTACCAATCTGAAAATCTGGTCACCTTACACTTGGAGACTGTCTGGGTTGAAAAAGTTGAACTGGGTGATACTGTACATCTTACATTCTAGTGAAAGAAAAATGAAAAAATAGTTCAAGAAATAATATAAATTGAACATAAAACCACAGTTAAACAGATTATATCTAACTGGTTGATCTATCCTGTTTAGAGCACTGAAGCTTCTGAATGAAGGCACATTTACTCATGCTTTTAATGAAGTATTTGAGGATGCTTGGCTAACTTTCTTTCAAATATCTGAATGTGCATCCAGTTTTTCTCTAATTCCCATCTGAAAGCCAAGGCCAATATTTTAATAGATGTTGAAATATATTTTGTCCAAACAGACATCATACTATTGGCTTAATACTGTGTTGATTAAATTGGTAGCTCTTCCCATTAAAACAAGAAGGAAAGCTGATTTTTCACTGCAAATAATTTAAGAGTTAGTTAAGGACTTCCTGGCAAAGTAGGCATGAAGAGTCCCCAACATTCTGCATATCCAGATGACTTCCAATCCAACAGATTATTAACGGGATTAATTCATGATACTGTAGCACAAAATATAGCAGGATAAATTTGATCCTAATTATCCTGCTATTCTTTGTATCATTTCTAGGAATCAGCTGCCTGGATATGGCCTGAAACACCTTTATAAATATTCCAAATATTCAAGAAATATAATTATCAGAACAGATGAGGCTAGTTTCAGTGAAGAAAGGGAAATATTGTCAATCTGGCTGTGAATAAGCTTGACACCACTTCTAGGAATAGGAATAGCTGGTAGCAGGTGGGGAAACTGGGTAGATGGATTAGTTAGAACCCAGCAGAAATGGAACCTAAGAAGCAGAAGATCTAGTAGCAAAACATTTAGGGGTAGAGAAGTAACTTTAGATATTTCAGTAGATAAAGAAAAAGGCTGTGATTTCTCTCTTTCTCTCTTTCTCATCTAAAAAAGCTACTGAAAAGCAATCCAATTAGAAGATTGTCATAAGCATATGAATGTAAGCAAATTAAGTTAGGAATAGAATAAAAAGGACAGGGAGCAAAGCCAAATCCAGAATCCCAAATATTCTACTTTAGCAGAATTTTAGAATACTGTTTACTCAAATAAAACATGTACAGCTTCTTATTTATTTATTTATTTATTGAATTTATATTGCTACCTATTTGCCCATGGCTTTTTCTTCCTCTGTTTTGAAGTGTTGGCTGGGAATTCTGGAAACTATTATCCCAAAATGTGGAATTTGGATAGGTGGATTAGGAGCCGTGGTGGTGTTGTAATGGCAAAATCAGGGTCTGCCTTTCTACTTACGTAAAAGTATGAGACGATACCCTTTTTCTCCAGAAAACAGAAAGGTTTATTATTGAATGCATTCAAGAGACCAGTAGATTTGCACCTAACTGATCTGCCTTAGGTACATTTTGACAGAGGTTTTATACCTTTGAAATGGTTATTACAAATCATATAGACGTCATATAGGCGTGCACTAATACAGGTCATAACTTCTCACCTCAGCACAAAGTTATTTCGGGTAAAATTACACATATTTAAGGAAAATTACAATACATGATTCCCAAACCACAATAGGGAAGTAAAGTGAAACTAAAAGAGAAGTGAATCTTGGTTACTCATGCAGAAGAAGGAAAAAGTCAGAATGCCACCCAGATATATTGCTAAAAATATGGTTAACCTATAGCTTGTTTACAAGGTGAACTTTGCCTTTCCATGAGCTGTGCCTCTTATGACTAAGATACTGTGGTTAAGTTTCCCCTACTTGCGAAAAGCTGGCTTCCTGCGTTTCAAGCAGAAAAATTATGTTCCTCATTCTTGTTCGTTAGGTGAAAGAGCATGAGCAGAGTTTTGATTTTGAAGTTTTAGAATTAGACAAGTAGCCTGATTAAGTATTTTAGGGGTTCAATGGTGGACCCCATGCTGTTTCATTCCCCCCTGTTGAAACTTCACCCAATCCTAAGATTATTGTGGAGTTTCATAAGTATCAGGCTCCCTATTGCTTATGAGCCCCACATACTCATGTTCCTCTCCTGTGTGTCCCATAAGCGTTAGGACCTTGGCAGTGGCCCGTTTTTCCACCATGAGAGATAAAGTACTGCTGATAGCACGAACAAAAAGAGGCATAATGCAAGGGATGATTATACATCCTGCTGCAATCAGACCAATAAAAGTAATGATAGCCTGCCATCCGGGCAATTTTGACAACCAAGAACTAAAATATGAGGCAAGATTTAATCCTTTCCATTCTTGTCCTGGGAAATGAGTGAGCTGTCTCATTTCCATGGTCAGCTGTTTAATAACACTCCCAGTTTCATCAATTTGAAGGCAACAATTTGATAAGTTGAACTTCCCACATACTCCCCCTTCTCTTGCGAGGAGGTAATCAAGAGCCAAGCGATTTTGGTATACTGCAGTACGAAGTTTGTCCGTGGCAGTGGAGAGAATATTCAAGGATTTGTCAATTCTCTCCCCAGCCAGGTCCAACACTGCCTGTAACCTCATGATCCTGTTTATCATGTAGATCGGGGTGCGGTATCCCCATGACCCATCTTCAGCCCATGTGGCTCTTCCATACGTGCATACAATTCTCTCTGAACTCCATGTATCTGATTTCTCATATTCAGTAAGTTCCTTGCAAGGAAAGTTAGAGAAAGCTGTGTTCACCTCTCTTTTCTGACGAATGGGATCGATTGAGTCATATACCGGAATTCCTAACACTTGTCGTGATTGGAGAGGTAATAAAAAGAAAGAAGGTTTTATCCATCCAAGAACACAGGATCCCGCCCAGTCTGCAGGAAGAATTTCATAGGCAAGTGTGCCACAAATCCAATACATGTTCTCAGGGGCTTCCCATGGGCCAGATGAATACTGTGGCTCCTTTAGGTATGGTAAGAATGAGAGATCAAATTTTGTGGGTTGAGAGAGATTTGATGGTGATGACCACTTGGTATAAGTATCATCCCATTCCCCTAAACAAATTAGATGACCCACAGGATATGATCCATTTCGAGAGAAACAGCTGTGGCCCACCAAATTTGTAGTTAGGGTCCAAACAATACCCGTATGCTGTGTTCGTTGAGCGAGGTTGCCTTTTTGGGTCATATTGTTATATACCTCTGGGGTTGCTTCGAGAGCTTCCCATGGCCACTTTTCTCCCATGTTTGTTCCTCCACAAACAAAACAATTTTTGACAGTTAAGCCTTTTGCTACTTCTTCAGCCATTTCTACAAACAAATTCACAGCCTTAGGGCTAAGAGGAAGGGGTTCCTCTAGTTTCCTAAGGTTATCATAGACAGACCATCCTAATGACTTTACCTCCCCTTCCTTCAAAGTTTCCACCCTTATTGTAATATATGCCAGTGGGTCAGCCCCATCCCCATCAATGCCTATCCCATAACTTTCTTCCTCTGGGTGATCACGGGACACTTCAAAAGCGACTGAGTTTGAATTTTGGAGGCTGCGAAAATTGGAAATATATGGACATCCCAAATGAGGAGAAGTAGGATACCCTCCTCCAGTATGTTGACAAACACAATCCCATCCTCTGCACGGGTTTCTTTCGTCCATGCGATCTGCACAAGGAGAATACAAATCCCGACTTGGATTCTTACATCCTTGGCAGTAGACATGGGATCGGGGACAGAGATACTTATGATTGTGGTAATAGGTTTGTCTCCATCCCTGACTTCCACAGCTTCTGTAAGCCACCCTATCCATTGCAGCACATACACCAAATGATACGGTGATGGGCTTTTGTCCTTGTTTTAAAGCAGTAACTGTTGTGAGGTGGTAAAGCTGAGATTCCTTGGGGTTGTCAAGTAGGGCCAGGCCTGCCCATACACTGACTTTTATGCGAACTGGAGTGGTTGGCTGATAACAAACAAGCTGGTTTTTCTGAATACAATAGTTATACATGGTACCGTTAGATACACATGTCTTTTTCTGAGGGGTGCAGTCCACTGGGGCCTGAGTGTGGTAGATCATTGTAACAATGGTACGAGTTCCCACCTTAGCTTTTGTAAGACATGGGCCACACTCATCCAGCCCTGGTGTTGCAGGCAGATAACATACCACCCCTTCAGATCCCTCACATTGACTATAGAGATGGGGTTGCTTCCTTCCAAAAGTGCAATTTGGAAGATTGAAGTTCTGACAGGATTTAGGTTTTCCCATTTTGAACTTTAAGGTATTTCCTCTTGTTCCTACTAGGCATGCAGTGCATTCCAATGGGGCAGGGGTTACAGGTCCCTTCCCATCTAATCCATCCTTCCCACCTTTTGGAAGAACGGGAGTAGGATGGAGGTTCCTACCTGTTTGCAAGAGCGGCTCCAGAACCACCATCCCTTTTCCTTCTGCAGTCAATGAGACTCTTGCCGTTCTGCTTATAATCTCACCAATTGTTACAGCTCGGCACTGGTATGATTCTGAGTAATTAGAATGAGTAATCCAGACCTTCAAGTAACTAGATTTCTCATCATAGTTACGTATTACGCCCATGTGCTGAGTCTCGCTCAGTACCTGAGGTTTCATACTTGACAAATTCTCTTCACCTGACCACCATTGCAGCAACCACACATGTCTCACATTCCCTATGAGTTTACAATATATCCTCACCATGATCGGAAGCTGATCATTCGTTATGTCATATTTCATGTCCAAACCAAAATCAAGGGGTGTCCGCTTACCCCGAGTCCTTGTCCTTTCCGGATAGGGCTCTGGGTATGGTCTCTGAATAGGCCTCAAAGTATGGCACATTATGGTTGAATTATAGTATTCACTTGGTGCCCAAGTAACATCAGGATCCAACCTACATTGCCAATAGTTCCCGGATCCCTCGGAACAGGGGGATAACCCTTCCTCTGGATGACAATCTACTATCCAGCGTTTGACATAGGCAAAACCGAGTCCCTGTGTACTCGGGACCTTATAGAAGCAATGCCTACAAGGAGGAAAAGGTCCTGGTCCCATTTCCTCTAGCAAGGGTTCAGAAGTTACCTTTACAGGGGAGTCATTTTTCACCGTGAGGGCCCTGACACCTGGTGTTTGTTGGGTGCCCTTTTTCCCATCCCTCACATATGGTGGCTGCGAGGTACCTCCACTAATCACATTCCCCCCTGTAGGAAATGGGTCTTCATAATCAGGGGAAACCTCCCATATCTGCACTGGTGGTGCCCCTGGAGCAATCTTATTTTTCATAGCAGCATAGAAATAGAGAAAGTTAAGAAGAACAGAAACAGCTAAGAGAAAAATCACGACTAAGATCGCTGGGATCAGACCATTCCTAATGCATGCAGTCTGACGCAGACGGCGGTTGATTTCCATGGTTGGCTCTCCTTGTTGGACGAGGACGAAGGTTCCACGGGAGACGTGATGCGTTGCCTGTGCGATGGGTGTCGGCGGCACCTGGAGCGACACCTGCAGAGGGGTCTTCACCACCTGGCCATAGAGCGATTGCTTCCCGTGAATCAGCAGGCGAGGTGGCGTCCTCCTTTCTTCTTCTCCTTTTGGCAGGGTGTAGAGGCTGGACAGAGTCCTTGGAAACAGTCTCACACGAGGATGCAGCCAATTTCAGGCGTGTCCAATGGATCCAAGGCTTAATTTCAGCTACCTTAACAGCAAGGGGAGAACAAATAACAACAGTATATGGTCCACACCATTTGGGTTCCAAAGGCACCTTTTTCCAGTCCTTTACCCAGACTTCCTGTCCTGGGCGGAAATTATGTACTGGAGTTACAATCACATGAGGACGATATGACAGCACATATTTCTGTAATTGATGGACAACAGTATTCAAAGCTTGCAACTGTTTGATTTTCACTGTGTCCGCCACTTGAGTAGTGGGTAACACCTGTGGACTAACCAAATTAGGAACCCTTCCATACATTAACTCATATGGTGAGACACCCAACTCCCCTGTGGGTGCGCACCTCACGGCTAGCAACGCCATGCTGAGGGCATCTGGCCATTTGAGATGAGTTTCCTGACAAATTTTAGCCAATTTATTCTTTATAGTTCTATTGGCCCTTTCAACGACGCCCGCCGATTGAGCGTGGAAAGAACAGTGTAACTTCCAGGTAATCCCTAATACCTGGGCAACCTTCTGAGTGGCTGCATGAATGAACTCCGGCCCATTATCTGAAGAGATACGTGAGGGCAACCCATATCGTGGAATAACTACATTTAACAGAGTTCGAGTTACCTCCAAAGCTTTTTTCGTTCTAGTGGGAACACATTCAGGCCACCCCGTGTATGTGCAAACAACAACTAACATAGCAGTGTACGATCCCACTTTTGGCATGTCCGTAAAGTCAATCATTAAATAATCAAAAGGATAAGCCCCCCTAGGTTGGTGCCCAGGGGGAAGACTTGGCCCCTGACGTGGGTTATTAGCAGCACACACCTGACATCGAGAACAAACAGCAGCTGCTAGACTAGACAAATTGTTAATATAGACTTCCCTTGTTAAAGCCTTTCTTAAAGCTGTCTTTCCTAAATGTAAATGCCTATGCAGGGAAGAAACAACCTCCCATGCTAACTGCTGAGGTACAAACACCCTGTTGTCCGGCAGAGTCCACCACCCATTCACTAGTTTTGCCCCTATAGCTTCAGCTTGCTGGACTTCCGAGTGGCTATATGAGGGGGGTTCCTCTTCCTGGTTCGGGATCCACAAAGTAAGACAGTTAGCTTGCAGGGAGAATGGATCCAAAGCTGTTGCTCTTGCCACCTGGTCAGCCTTGTGGTTTCCTCTTTCAGCTGTTGAAATCCCCTTCTGATGACCTCGTACATGCATAATGGCAACTTGTTTGGGGGACCACACACTGTCCAATAGACGCAAAATTTGGGGTCCATATTTAATGTCCTTTCCTCCTGCTGTAATAAGACCTCTTTCTTTGTACAAAGCTCCATGCACTTGAACTGTAAGAAAGGCATATTTTGAGTCTGTGTAAATGTTGACACGTAGACCTTTTGCTAATTCCAATGCCCTAGTGAGTGCATGTAATTCTGCCAACTGAGCACTAGTTCCTGCAGGTAAGGGCTTAGCTTCCCATACATCCTCAAGAGTAACTATGGCATAAGCCGCTTTTCTTACACCTTCATGGATAAAACTGGTTCCATCAGTAAAAAGGGTTGCATCTGGGTCGGAAAAGGGTTCATCTTTCAAATCTGGACGACTTGCATAGGTTTCCTCAATAGTTTGCAGACAATCATGAGAGATCTCAGAGTCTGGTTCAGGTAATAGAGTGGCAGGATTCAAAGCATATGACTGAACAAGTTTGATGAGGGGGTTATGGGTAATAAGCCCCTGATACTTCAACATACGTGGATTGGTAAGCCACAAATGGCCTTTCTGATCCAGAACAGCCCGAAGAGCATGGGGGGTGTAGATATTCAATTGCTGTCCAAAAGTAAGTTTATTTGCTTCCTGAGTAAGTAAAGCTGTGCCTGCTACAGCCTTAAGACAAGAGGGCCACCCTTTTGCTACCTGATCCAATTGTTTTGACAAATATGCAACTGGTCGATACCACGTTCCCATCTTCTGAGTTAACACCCCCACAGCCATATTCTGTTTAGTGTCCACAAATAAATGAAAAGGTTTATCTAAATTAGGCAGTCCCAGACTCGGGGCTTGAGTCAAAGCATGTTTCAAGTTCAAAAAACTTTTCTGTTCCTCTTTTTCCCATCGCAAAGGTTCCTTTTCATTCCCCTTTGTAGCTTCATAAAGTGGCTTTGCTAACAAGGCGAAGTTAGGAATCCAAATGCGGCAAAATCCTGCTGCCCCTAAAAAGCCTCTTAATTCCTTCCTATTTCTTGGGGCTGGTAATTGACAAATGGCCTCCTTTCTTTCATGTCCCAAAGTTCTTTGCCCTTGCTGGATATCATATCCCAAATACCTAACATTCAATTGGACCAATTGTGCTTTGGCCCTAGAAGCTTTATAGCCTTTTTCTTGTAACAGAAGTAAAAGGGATGCAGTATTTGCATGACAAACCTCTTCTGTTTGTCCTGTCACCAAAAGATCATCCACATATTGTAACACAACATCAGGAGCGGGCAAATCTAGAATTTCCAAGTCCGTCGCTAACGCCGCGCTAAAACGCGTTGGCGAATTTTTATACCCCTGTGGGAGGCGTGTCCAAGTATATTGTTGTTTCCTTCCTGTTGTCGGATTTTCCCATTCAAAGGCAAACAAATGCTGGCTCTTTTTATGAATGGGTATAGAAAAGAAAGCATCTTTTAAATCAATAACTGAAAACCATTTAGCTTCTGGTGGAATTAGTCCAAGTAACACATAAGGATTTGGCAACGTAGGATAAATTGTGACTGTTGAACTGTTAACCCTACGAAGATCCTGAGCCATTCGATATTTTCCTCCCCCTTTTGGTATAGGCAGAATCGGGGAATTCCATGGGGAGTAAGTGGGCACTAGAATCTTATAAGTCAGATACAGTTGTATGACTTCCTGAATAGCCTGCACAATTTCTCTTGGGTACCCCCTCTGGCGGATGCATACAGGACGACTCATTGGTAGTTCCTCAACAATGACAGGGGTGTGGTGAGCAGCAAAACCAGGGGGGTTATCTTCCGCCCACAGCTCAGGAACCCGGAACTCTCTCCATTTGTCTCCTGAGACTTCCTGTACCACCATGATTCTCCAAGCCTCTTCCCTAGGAATTTCTAAGTTCACATTTCCATATTTTACTCCTACGGATCCCTTTTCATCAAAGAATATCTGTGCTCTAAGTTTGCAAAGTAAATCTCTACCCATGAGTGGAAGCGGACAGCTGGGCAAATAAACAAACTGGTGAGTCAACGTTTTTCCTCCCGTTGTGCATAGTAGAGGCTCTAAAAGTGGCTGGGTTTGTGGTTTTCCTGTTGCCCCTTGAATGTTGATAGATTGAGAAGAAATATGTCCCAAAGGTTGAGTTAATACAGAGCAGGTTGCTCCTGTATCTACAAGGAAAGAAACTTCTTTGCCCCCCACATTCAGACAGACCATAGGTTCGGGGAGGCTAATCGAACCTACACTGCCCCATCAATCCCACTCCTCAGCTTCTGCCAATCCAATCAGAGGAGTGTCGGGGGAAAATCCCTTGACTTCTCTCTTTCTCAGGTTGTTAAAGGGCTTCCTGAGTGTTCCACGTCCCCTGAAGGTGTTGGGTCGGCTAAGAGAGAAATTTCTTGGCAAAGGGGTAGGATTTCTAGTTACCCTTGGCTGTTCAATTTCCCTTCTCTCAATTCCTTCTCTTCTGGGACAATCTCTTTTCCAGTGCCCATACCTGTGACAGATGGCACACTGATTTTGACCTAAGGAGGGGATTACGGTCCTCTCCCTACTTCCTCTATTTCCCCCCGGCACAGTCATTAAAGCGGTGGCTAGCAATTCTGCTTTTTTCTTCATCTGCTTATCTTTTTTCCTCTCCTCCAACAAATCCCTGTTGACAAATGTCTTCCTGGCAACTTCCATGAGTTCACTAAGAGGTTTTCCCAACGCTCCTTCCAGCTTTTGAAGCTTATGCCTTATGTCTGGAGCTGATTGTGAAATAAAAGCCATTGCTAGCATGCGAGCATTTTCAGGAAGAGTGGGGTCGATAGGAGTATACATCTGATATGCCTCAACCAATCGAGAATAAAATGCCTCTGGACTTTCAGTAGCTTCCTGGGTTATTAAACTTGGCTTTGACATGTTTGTTGCAGGCTTTCCTGCTATGCGCACAGCTTTTATGATTAACTGTTGATAATTGAGCAACAAGTTTAATTGATGCGAATCATAAGGACTCCAATTAGGATCTTTTGAGGGGAAACGCTGTTCAATAAAGTCTGCTAAGGTTGTACGTGCAGGGACATCTGGTTTTAAAATATTAGACACTGCATTCCTGATTTTCTCCCTTTCTTCAGCATTGAAAAGTGTTGCCATAAGTTGTTGTAAATCTAGCCAAGTTGGATGATGAGTATCCACAATAGTTTTTACCAATTCTGCCACTTCATTTGGTTTAGCACTATAAGGCCCATAGTGCATTTTCCAATTAAGCAAATCAGAGGTGGTAAAAGGAACATGCTGAAACAACGACCCTGTTGAAACTTGGGAGGGGTCGTCTGGGTTTACTAAGAATTGGTCAACTCGTCTGAGGGGTGCTGTAAAAACAGTCTCTGTCTTTGCTCTGGTTCTGGCTGACACTGGTTCCACTTCTCCACCCACAGCTCCCAACAATTGGTCCATCTCTTCCTCCTTCTTTTCCCAAAACTCTGGTCCCATTGTGTCGGGCGAACTTAGAGGAGCTTTTTCTTCTTTCTCTTTATATCTGATTTGTTCCATACTAGTAATTACAGCATCCAATCCCTGTTCAATTCCCTCAATAGGTACCTGGCTTGTGGACCCCCTGGTGCTGGGTGTAGTTCTTCTGGAATAAGTCAGGGACAAGGATTGCGGTGTGACTGGCAAATTGACCCCTCTAGGTGACACATATGGAGGTGGCTGTGGCAATTCTTCGGGGGCACTAGCCAAGACTGGTGGTCTCTGCCTAGGACTTTTGGGGTCTGTAACTCTGACAGCCATAAGAATACATTGTTGTTTACATTTCTTTAACCAAGCTGGGGGTTGATTAACCAATTTTTTCCAAACATCTATATATGGAGCCTGAGTTAAGCTCCCTATCTTAGGATCAAACACCAACCTATGGACTTTTAAAACTAAGTGAGGATCAAAGGTACCTGTTTCAGGCCACCCAATACCATATCTGGGCCATTCTAATTCACAAAACCTCCTAAGCTCATGTTTACTCCACACAATTCCATAATCCTGACTCATAAATCCTTCTTTAAAATGCTTTAACATAGAAGTTAAAGGAGTCTGACTACTACTTCCTCCACCCATAATTTTCCAAATACTGAATAACACAATTCTTAACACTTTAACCTTTTAAACACATACATATATTCTGGACAGTCCAATTCCCAAAACCTTTATACCTAGCAAGGTGGATCAGACCTCACTCTCCGGTTTAAAAAGAAAAACCGGGCCTCAAATAGAAAACCCACAATTACTTGCCTTTTATCTGTGGCTTTCCTCCTCCGGTGCTGGCCAGACTTCTCCTTTCTCCTCTGGTTTTCCAAGGCTCTTGAGACCGCTAACCGCCGAGGCTGAGCTCTCCTCGCTGCCGGGAAATTCCCTCGGAACAAAAGGTCCGTTTGGCGCCAGAGAGGTTCCTGACCCGATGAGCCCCCAGCCCCCCGGGTTAGGTGTCCCAGAGGGTCCCCAAAGACCCTATCGTCTCCTGGCTGGCTCGCCAAGAAATGTAATGGCAAAATCAGGGTCTGCCTTTCTACTTACGTAAAAGTATGAGACGATACCCTTTTTCTCCAGAAAACAGAAAGGTTTATTATTGAATGCATTCAAGAGACCAGTAGATTTGCACCTAACTGATCTGCCTTAGGTACATTTTGACAGAGGTTTTATACCTTTGAAATGGTTATTACAAATCATATAGACGTCATATAGGCGTGCACTAATACAGGTCATAACTTCTCACCTCAGCACAAAGTTATTTCGGGTAAAATTACAAATATTTAAGGAAAATTACAATACATGATTCCCAAACCACAATAGGGAAGTAAAGTGAAACTAAAAGAGAAGTGAATCTTGGTTACTCATGCAGAAGAAGGAAAAAGTCAGAATGCCACCCAGATATATTGCTAAAAATATGGTTAACCTATAGCTTGTTTACAAGGTGAACTTTGCCTTTCCATGAGCTGTGCCTCTTATGACTAAGATACTGTGGTTAAGTTTCCCCTACTTGCGAAAAGCTGGCTTCCTGCGTTTCAAGCAGAAAAATTATGTTCCTCATTCTTGTTCGTTAGGTGAAAGAGCATGAGCAGAGTTTTGATTTTGAAGTTTTAGAATTAGACAAGTAGCCTGATTAAGTATTTTAGGGGTTCAATGGTGGACCCCATGCTGTTTCAGTGTAGTGGTTAGAATGCAGTATTGCAGGGAAACTTTGCCCACAGCCAGGAATTTGATCCTGAGCAGCTCAAGGTTGACTCAGCCTTCCATCCTTTTGAGGTCAGTAAAATGAGGACCCAGGATGACATTGTAAATCCTCAGGGAGTGCTGTAAAGCACAATGAGGCGGTATATAAGTCTAAGTATTATTGCTCTTACTATTGTACTGTCTGAGTAAGAAGACATGTATTAGCTATTAAGGGTCCCCCCTGATGTGTGTGTGCGTGCGTGTGTGTGTGTGTGTGCCCTTCCCATAACATGTAATTATATTCCTGGAGAAACCATTTACAAATTTGTGTTTGCTTGTTTTCTTGCAGATGTTTCATTATCCATTTTCATTAGAGTAATATTAGGTAATAAAATATCTGCAATAAAATAAGCAAGCTCAGAGAGCACCAAGGACCCCTCATTTCAATCCTGAGCCAAAAATATTATCCTTTATTGGCATTTATAAATTTTCCCAATAAATTCCTCTTGTAGAGGGCATAGAAAATACAGCAAAACAGAATTATTTCTATTTTCATCAATAACTAAGCCTTTTGTTTTTACTTCAATAGAATTTAGACCAGATTAGTATATATGGAACTGAAGCTTTCAAGTGTTTCAACTGTACCACATTTTGGGCACTAACTGAATTTTTGAAACAAAATCAATTGCACAAGAACTGAACAGTAATTAATCTGACCAGTGTTTTGTCTAAAGATAATGAGTCTGGAGGAAATCACTTTTAGTTTGTTTACGTTAATAATGAGATTTGGCCAAGAATAATAATAGAACAAATTCTTGTATGATAAGGCACATTCATCTGTAATACCTGTAAACCTTGATTTGGAAAAAAAATCTTATATAGTAGAAAGTGTTTAGATGAAATTCTGATAAAAAGAGACTCCTAATTAATATAATGAATATATCAAATATAGATTTGCAAGTGAAAGCCAGATTGTGATTCAATGCAGAATTTATCCTACCATTTGAAGGTGACTACATTATAAAATCTCTTCTCAAATCAAGTCAGCCTTGTTCCAGTAACAGGTTACTTCTAAAGACAAACTAACAAACACAGCTTTCCATGACTCCCCATATTTTTTGGGGACTATTGCTAGGCTGAATAAATTTAACAGGGCTATGGGAAGGCTGTCAATCTATAGTCCAGTCACCTCTGTGCTTACATTTTCCAAGGACAGTGGGGGGGGGATCAAAATAATACTTCTCATGAACACAAAATACCAGTCTCTGTGAGGGGTTAACAACAAATATCAAGATGCTATTTAGGAATAGGTAGCAAGCAGAGGTGGGTTGCTGCCAGTTTGGCCCAGATCAGCCCAACTGGTAGTAGTGGTGGTGGGAGGCTCCGCCCACCCACCTGGATGCTTCTGTGCATGTGGAGAAGTGTCGTGCGAGCGAGCACACGCTGAAACACATCCAAACCAGTAGTAAAGAAATTGGCAACCTACCTCTGGTAGCAAGTGTGGAGAATATAGTCTTCTCCGTCACAGGAATGTGGATAAACAAAAAGAAATAAATAGCAGAGCAAAGAATAGAGAGAAACAAAAGAAGCAAGTAAGATAAAAGGAATGTCACTTGAATCTCAGTGAGCATGGTTAAGAAAGACTGTCTATGTAAATTTCTATATAAACCATTGACTAAAGTGGAGAAGTGGCTGTTTCTGCTGACTGCCGTCTGCCTGCAATTCAAATCCCACCAGGCTCAAGGTTGACTCAGTCTTCCATCCTGGTGAGGTGGGTAAAATGAGGAGCTAGATTGTTGGGGCAATATGCTGACTCTGTGAACTGCTTAGAGAGGGCTGTAAAGCACTGTGAAGTGGTATATAAGTATAAGTGCTATTGCTATTGATAAAAGACAGGTCATAAACAGAGAGGGAGAGAACAGAAATGTTCTTTAGAGCTCTTCATATTTGGTTTATTACTTTTCAATTCCCATTCACTCTTGCCATCATGCTACATTAACATGACCAGACCTAATAGCTAGTGATTGTATTTCTAAATAAAAATAGAAGTTTCTTTTGGCAAAAGCAAATGTGATGTAATAATTAAGGTTGGAGTAAGAGTGGAAAGACTAGTCTCTAATTTATTCCCAAGCCATTGAAGTCTTTGGATGGCTTTAGCCAATTCACACTCTCAATCCCACCTATCTCACAGAATGGCTGTTCTGGGAAATAAGATGAGGAGGAAGTGCTTTAAGTTCTCAATGGAAAGCAGGATGGAACTCAAATAAATGTAGCAAATTCCTTAAGTGAAGGATATGTTATTAAAGAGGACGTTCTTTTTATCCGTCCTGGAGGACTAATACAGCAAGGAGTCAGGCTTCTCAATGAAAGCTTAGCAATATTTTGCTGATACTTATTATACAATATTTATTTTATTTATTTATTTCAAAAAATTCTCAATTAATAAATTGCTCAGACTGAAGTTCTCTGGGTGAACTGGGTGAAAGCACATATATCACAATTGAGATATACCCCCACACAAATAGACACAAATAAAATCAAATACAAGATAAAAAAAATTAGGCACCAGCACAGCAATAATTGCCAAACTAAAACACTATGAATTG
Organism: Thamnophis elegans; assembly: GCF_009769535.1. Classification (NCBI taxonomy): domain Eukaryota; kingdom Metazoa; phylum Chordata; class Lepidosauria; order Squamata; family Natricidae; genus Thamnophis; species Thamnophis elegans. Next base: position 59,607,749 of record NC_045547.1, read on the forward strand.
AAATACAATTAAGAGCCAATTAAAGAATGTCTGGAAATACAGAAAAGGTCTTCTCCTGGTGCTAATCAGTGCTGATATGGGGAAACAGTTGAAAATGTCTGGCAAAGGAATTTTACATATGGGATGCCATGAAGAAAAAGATCTGTCCATTTCAGAGGCTCATCTCACCTCCTCTGGTAGGGAGAGTTTTTAGATGATCTTAAAGATCACATAGATACCTATGTGAGAAGGCATTCCTTCAAGTAACTTTTTCCTAACCTTTCAAGGTTACAAACAGTGTTTGGAGGTTCAAAAATGGATTGGAGGCCAATGGAAATAGTGAAGAACTCACACAATATATTCATGTAGGTCAGTCTTAGAGATTTACAGCTGAAAGTTTATTGTACTACATACAAGAAACTCATTAGCTTAAATAGTTTACTTTAGGAAAGAATACTGTAAAATATCATTCATGGTCTACTTTAGTATGCTTCCTTCAGTGATCCCTGAGGGAAATCGTAATAGCCTGTGTAATGTACCTACAGAAGGAGTGGCAAAATTTGAAGGTGGAGTCAAAAAAAGGAATGAGTATAGACTCTTTATATAGTCATAAATGGATCAAATCCAACCCCTCTTGAATTTCGTTGTCCCTTATCTAGCATCAAAATAGTGCTAACCATTGATTGATAGTGCATAGATTCCTGTGCATAGGTGTGAACAATGAATCAATTTAATAGAAACTTCACATGTGGTCCTGGTGTTTCGCACTTGACAATACCGAGATCAGGAAAGTGCACTGCAAATACCAACTCCTGTCCTTCTGTACTATCAGCTACCTATCAATATCTGTAGAATCTGATAACCTTAAAAAAAACCCTGATATCCACCGATACTCAAGTAAACTACCTCCCCACAGTCTAAAGAGCCTAAAATTATGTGGCAAGTGTTAAAATTTTGTTTAACAGAACATCAAATACACTGTTGTTATAAGAAGGAGCACAACATTTAACAAGATAAGATGCCAGAGTTCCAAATATCATGCAGAATTAAATCAGAGTCCAAGGCAGAGCTATCCTTAAAGTTCCAATTTAATAAGACAGACATGTTAGCACAAACTGTGGAATCCCAAATCTGAAAGCTTCCTGGGATTTCACCCAGTTGAAAGTTCATGATCTTATCCCCACACCCATAAATCCATCACATGGTCCAATCTTCTTTGACCATGCTGGCATCTCCACCCAGCTGGTTCCGGTCAGGTGCAGAGGTGCGGAGACAAAAGATGACCTTGGGCTTCTAGAAAGGAATGACAACACATTCCACAATTGTACTCCTTTCTATTCCCCCTCCCAATTACTACACTAATGAAACAGCATAATGAAATAATAGATTTTTAAATGTAGAACTTTCACTAAACTTAAATTGTAATGGCAAAAATGATAGATTAATGCATTATCATTCCGATATGTCAATATTTAATTTTGGAATATTTTAGTAGCTGATTAAATGAACATTTTAATGTTATTTAGTGTACTAATAATACATTTTAGTCATTTAGTATTTTATTCACGATACAATTTTATAATTTAGAAATTTAGTTCAAGTAGTTAGATTCTTTAGAAATCTAATACTTGTATTTATAGACTATTTTAAGTTCTAAACTTTTTTTAAAAAAATAACACATTATTAGAATTATCTATATGTATATAGTAGTACTGGTTTGTGACCATAATAAAAGTTGTTAATTTGATTGCTCGTTCAAATAATCACTGTCAGTTCAAATCCCATTAATATTGAGTGACAATTTTTGATGCTAACTTCTATACATCTGCTTTATTTCTACTCAAGTACAATTTGCAGAAATTCTTTATGCGGAAAACTTGGTCCATTCATCCTGTCTCCCAAATGTTTAGGATTTACTTCAAAGACAAATTGATCTCTAGCAGGCCCACCCAAAATCTATAGCACTGGTGTTTGTGTAAGCAAAGAGCAAGGCTACAGCCAAAATATTTAAGCCATCCATTCTCTTTTTGTGACATTTCTTTTTCTTCTCTTTCTTACTGGCACTTTTCCTTTGTCTCTTCTCCCATTTTTTTCCTCCTAGGTCTGAGCTGCGACAGATTGTTCTTGCCAGAGGTCTGAATTAATTGCTTACAGATGGCACTTTGCACCAAATCAAAGCGATACAGAATTAAAGATATAGTCCTAGGAATTCAAGTTATCCAACCATTCACTAAAACCTAGTGCATTACTTGGTTTTAAATGTTCATAGATTATTGTGGGTCATGAGCCAAAATTGCCCCGTTCCTGTATATTAACAGCTTGGGGAAATAAAAAAGGCTTGCAGAAATTTAAAATTACAGGCAAAAGTGGAGAAAAGAGATCATAAGGACTGAACATATTCAGGGGTCATAAACATTTATTATTGAAGAACAGAGAACGTTAACTGAAACAGACACAAACAAAGCACTCAGCCATTCTGACTGCATTGACTTTGTAGATCTTGTCTCAGATCTTATTTATTACCGTCTGATATTTTTGTTTTATTGTGAACTCCCTGGGTCATTTTATAATTGTAAACTACATTATAGCATAGGAAATAAAATAAGGACAAAATTAATCAGGGGCATAGGGACAGTGCCAAAAACATGAGGATGGTGGCCTTAATCATACAACCAAAACCCTGTCCTTTTTTGTTGTTGTAGCCATCTTCCTGACTTTTTTTGACCAAACTGGACCCTATTGATAACCTTGGGAGATGGACATTATTTAGGAGGGACTCTTGTACTGAATTTTTATTTCATTAAAATTTCACCAAAATAATTGGGACTTTTACAGATATGATGATATTCAAATTCTAAGGTCTAGAATTCTATGAAGTTAAAACTCTAGTCCACTTTATGCCACCTGTTCAGTTTTGTCACAGCAAATTTTGGAAAGTTATTTTATTTTGTGCCTCCTGAGATAGTAAACTATATATAGTACCACCTGTAATTATTCATGAATTTTATTTTACATATATAGGGAATTATTGTTGCAAATAAAGTGCTTCTCTAGCAGAAAGGAAGATTGTTAAATAATATGTACAATTCTTCCATGAAAAAGTCTAATAGCATTTTGGGCATTGATCTAACTGCTGGTTTTTGAGAAATTAAAGAATAACAACTCTGTCTATTCAAGTTCAGGTTCTTACTTGCTGGTAAGAAATGTTATTTGTGACTGCAGCTGGGGAAAATGTTATTTGGATTAAAAAAATATGCTAGGAATCATTCTGATATATTTGTCCATTTTTAAAAATAGTATTAAGTTTGTGGGTATGTGTAGATAAGCCAGAAATCAAGAACTCTTATGAATGAGCCAGTTGCTAGTGCATACTGCCAGCTGATCCTGATGTGGTGGAATTCTCTAAGCCTGGAACTGTATATTACCAAAATATGCAAAATAGATGGATATATTTTGGCTATCAAATAAGTGATTAGCACCATCTCTATTAAGCCAAGACTTAGAAAAAATATCAAAGGTGGTAACCAGGCTCTGCCCTTGTGTATTCACTGAAAAATGAAAGCCTTTTTTGCTTGAATTAAACTGGCATGCTCTGAAATTTTTGGAATCTTGTGCTCCTAGTATTACCTAGTTCCTGGTTTTTTGTTATGGTAACATACTGTAAAAGATTTGATACTTGTAGAGCCAAGGTGGCGCAGTGGTTAAATGCAGCACTGCAGGCTACTGCTAGATCAGCAGGTCAGCGGTTCAAATCTCACCGGCTCAGGGTTGACTCAGCCTTCCATCCTTCCGAGGTGGGTAAAATGAGGACCCAGATTGTTGGGGGCAATATGCTGACTCTCTGTAAACCGCTTAGAGAGGCCTGAAAGGCCTATGAAGCGGTATATAAGTCTACTGCTATTGTTTAAATTCCTCTGAGGATGTATAGTTTAGCAAATGACAAACCCAATTTGCTTAGCTTTATCATTTCTGGATAAAATCTAGATTTCAAGGCAGGTTTGAAATCCTGAATTTGCTTTATTCTGTGACAAAGATAGTCTGTTCAAGATGCCCATCAAAAAAGATCAAGTTCATTACTCTATTGGTATACAAGAAACAGGACTATCAAATTTTCAGACATTGATGGCTACTAGATGGCAGCAAAGAAATACAGAAAATTAACTTTTTGCTAGCATCCAATGGTTATCTAGTTTTTTGCAGTCCAGATCTTTTTCTGGCCTAAGAAAAAGAAGTAATAACAAAACATAAACAATAAACTAGATGTTCTAATGTCATGCTAGATGAGAGGTGTCAAACTCGTATTATCATAGAGTCATCACATGACATATCACAACTCCCCCCCCTTTGCTAAACTGGATATGGGAGGGGCCAGCGTGTGATGCATCTGGCCCATGGGCTGTGAGTTTGACAGCCCTGTGCTAGAGAAAACTTATTGCATTCTTTGACAAAGTGACAAAATTAGTGGACCAGAAGAATGCTGTGGGTGTAATTTACTTGGACTTCACTAAGTCATTTGATAAAATAGACCACAACCTACAACTTGATTAGAGAGAAAAATGTGGGGTAGACAGCATCACCACCAGATGGATTCATAACTGAATGACCAACTGCATTCTACGTGTAGTTCTCAATGGAACTACATCTACATGCAGTGGGTATCCCAAGGCTCTGTTTTAGGCCCAGTAATTTTCAACATCTTCATGGATGAGCCGAGGTGGCGCAGTGGTTAGGTTGCAGTACTGCAGCCACTTCAGCTGACTGCTAGTTCTGCAGCTCGGTGGTTCAAATCTCACCGGCTCAGGGTTGACTCAGCCTTCCATCCTTCCGAGGTGGCTAAAATGAGGACCCAGATTGTGGGGGCAATATGCTGACTCTGTAAACCGCTTAGAGAGGGTTGAAAGCCCTATGAAGCGGTATATAAGTCTAACTGCTATTGCTATTGCTATAATAAAGAACTCATCAAAATTTCAGATGACACCAAGCTGGCAGGAATAGCCAACACTCCTGAAGATAGGCTTAAGATACAGAAGGATCTTGACAGATTTGAACATTGGGCACTATCTAACAAAACGAAATTCAATGGTAAAAAAAAATACAGGTCTACATTTAGCCAAGACAGGTGGTATCTGTCTCAATAGTAGTAACTATGAGAAGGATCTTGAAATCCTAGAGGACAATCACTTAAATATGAGCTAGCAATGTGCTGCAGCTACCAAAAAAACCAACACACTTCTAGTCTACATTAACATAGGGATAGAATCAAAATCATCTGAAATATTAATACCACTTACCTTGGTAAGACCACACTTGGAATACTGCATCCAGTTTGGTTGCCACAATGTAAAAAAGATATTGAGACTCAGAAAGAGTGCAGAGAAGAGCAACAAAGATGATTAGGTGGACTGGAGGCTAAAACATATGAAGAATGGTTGCAGGAACTGGGTATGTCTAGTTTAATTAAAAGAAGGACTAGAGGTGACATGATAGCAGTGTTCCAATATCTCAGAGGTTGCCACAAAGAAGAGGGAGTCAAGCTATTCTCCAAAGCACCTGAGGGCAGGACAAGAAACAATGGATGGAAGCTAGTCAAGGAAAGAAGCAACTTAGCACTAAGGAGAAATTCACTGGCAGAACAATTAATCAGTGGAACAATGTGCCTCCAGAAGTTATGAATGCTCCATCACTGGAAGTTTTTAAGAAGAGATTAGATAAGCATTTGTCTGAAATGGTATAGGGTTTCTTGCCTGAGCAGAGTGTTGGACCAGAAGACCTCTAAGTTCTCTTCCAACTCTGTTGCTTATTCTATTCTATCCGATCCGATTCGATTCTGTTTTCTATTTTTATCTCTAGCCCAAATTAATCTGAAATCAGCATAAAATGGATATGATTATCCTTCTTCCTGATAATGTTTATTCAATAAGAAAAACAGAGGCAGCTCGATGTAATGGAGCACCTAAGGCCAACCCGCAGTCAGTGGCCCGATGCTGGGCTGCAGCCCATTTGGAACCAGTCCATTGAAGTGGAGGGCAATTGTACACATGTGAAGCTGCATTTATGAAATCAGTGCCTGCACACATGTGCACATTATTGTATGCAGCTCACTGGAAAGGGAAAAAAATCTTTGGCATCAATCCTAGCAGTTTGTCAAAAATGCAAGATCCCAAAAGAAAAATCATGAAATTTATAGGGCCGTGATGGTGAACCTATGGCAAGCATGTGTGTGGAGCATAAGGGGTCACATGTGCATGTGGAGGTAGGGGAAGCACAGGGGTGTCATACATGTATAGCATTATAGGTATGCATGTGTGTGCGCGCTTTCAGCATGCAGCAATGAAAAGGTTAGCCATCACTGGTATAGAGAATAAGAATACAAGTGGTATTTAATTTTAAACATATTTAATTTAATCAAATCAAAACAAAATTGTCTCCTGACCTATCGAGTTATCTTTTTCCTGAATACTTTTAAGGTGTGCTGGTGTGGCCCTTCATTCAAAGAATATTGCCTAACCCTGATAAAGGCCAAAGCAAAAATCAAATAAAATGCATTGTAGCTTAGAGTATTGAAGAACCCAACCTAGAATTAATGTCCAATTTATGTCCAGTGTTATTTTTCTATACGTGATAGATTTATTTTGATTGAAGACGAGATGAGACAGGGAGGAAGAGAAGCAGAAGGGGAGTGAAGTGTGGCTGAAAATAAATGGAGATGTCTACAGTGAATCATTACATTGCAGAATCAGCTGAGACATTCATAGAAGAAGCCCAAGATAATAATAATTTTGTTATCTGGAGTTTCATCCACTTTTTTTTTGAGAACCAAGATCATTATTACTGAAATCCAAGGTGTGTTTAATACTATTTAATGGTAAGAAATGAAACATAGAATAATTTAGATTACTCCCCAAAAATATTTTGCATCTATTCTATTCCTTAAGGTTCCATAACACATAATTCCAGTCATTTTATTCATCTTTAATGTGAGCAACCTGGAGTAATAATCTAAGAAGGCAATATTCCTTCTTTCCTTGAAGCAGCTGACTACACAATCTGTGGAATATCACTGACATTTAGACAAATGACTCCATAATACTATAGCAGAGAAAATACATTTTAGAGAGATTCTATTAAGAATAAACCCCAGAGATAAAACAATGGCCCACATAGTGAGTTGGTTTCTCCAATGTAAGATCAGTTGGAAGCCCTTCCAATGTGCAGTTTGGGCCAAGAGCAGCCATATCAACTGACATAAGTTTATATGCCTATTTGTTAGCTGATTGTTAGAAGTCAGACCTGTGGGAATATATTTATTTTTTACCTCTGCCATGTAAGCCATGTACAAAATAAAGTGGTTACCATGCTCATATTACTACAGTTTCAATTTCTAAGGCACCAAATATCCACTACAAAGACAATTGTATATATGTATGCACTGTATGTCTATCAATTTATGTACGTCAGGTAATGTTGATTCAGGTACATAAATGTTTATAATTACTGTAATTGGTTGATTGAAAGGAACCATTCAATGTGAACAAAAATCTTGAATTATAATCTATCTAATTTTTTTTTTAAATGGTAGCTATGGACAAAGTCCAGGAGAAGCTCAAAAATTCATTTGGTTAAGGAGTCTCTGCTATGAAAATTTAAATAATTGCTATTTCTGTTATAATTCACTATAATCACAGATGATCAAGGAAGTTTGCAACTATTTCACAAATCAATGTCATTTTTGTGATTAATTATTAATATTAATTGACTATAAAAAGCTAAAGGTGATGGATTCTTGACAATGGATTGGATCAAAACTGGTTCAAACTGGTTATGACTTAGGTCCAAATTAGTTATCACTTGTATTTAATTTGTGTAAAGGAGGGGAGGGCCAGGGCCAGCCAAGGGTGGGATTTGGAGGTTCTCCAAACAGACCATAACGTTAATTACAGGCTCTCCCAAACCCAGGCAAACCCACATCAGCCCACCATGAAGGTAGTGGTGGGAGAGAAAGCACCTCTTCTTGTACTGTTTAGAGTGAATGAGTGGAGCCCATGGAAGTGTGGGAATAGAGGGGTCTGTAGGACACAGCCTCCCTTCTTTTGCACATATGGGTGACATGATACTTAAAAGTGGGAAGAGCTGGTGTTGCTTTCATTTCCGTCCCCAACACTCTACCCACCCATGCTGAGAGTTCTTTTTGGAGGGTCATGGCAGTTTCTTTGCCATTCCTGCCTCTTAGGGACGTGTCAGAATCAATTCTGATGAGCTCTTTCCTGTACTTTTCTGAGAGTAGAGAGTTTTTAGACAGAGAAGATCCAGGAAATGAGCAACAGGAAGGCACCTTCATCCTTTCTAATCAATGCTCCTAAATGAATTCAATTTATCAGTGGTCAGAAGAGTGCCAGGAGAAAAACCCAGTATATTGTTGTGATAGATATTGTTGTGGTGGGGATCAGATTGGGTGTTCTATAACCCGTACCCTGACAATAAATAAATGAATGAATAGAAGTGCAATGACTAGGAGAACCTGTCAGACAGAGCATGGAAGTCTTCTCAAATTATATCTGGCCAGCCTGGGAATCCAAAGCTAATTCTCCCTCAGATTCAATTTCATGGACAGTGATGAAGCTGGAAATAAAAACATTTTAAAAAGATACCTTGATTTTTCTAGTTCTCTCTTCTTCTGTTTCAATTTACAGTTTTCCTCTCAAGAGTAAATGTGATTCTGAATACTACAATCTGCAAGATTTTCAGCATTCAGGCTGAGCACATAGAAATTCCCCACAAGTGATATTTAGTACATGCAGCATGGATGATGGTTTTTATTTGTCTTTTCGCGTTAAAGCCTACAATTTTTTTTTTGCTAAACTGCTTGTACATCAAGTCTAGTGGGCTTAGGAAAGAAAATCTTCTTTTCATTTAGCTCCAACTGTATTCTGATACTTATGGTCAGGATGTGCAAATATCAAATATGGTACTATTTTGAAACAAATGGATGAAACTAGTTCCTATAACTAACATCCTTATTCCTGATCATTTAAATTTATTACTTGGATGTAATAATATGGTAGTAATTAAAAACGTGTCTGACTCACTTGTCTGAATAGTTACTTGAAATGATATCCATATTTCCCTAATGGATCTTCCCTCCCAATATCTCTTATGCAGTTAAAGGTGCAAAAATTAAAATTTGAAGAGGGCAATTGTATACACTCATATTGGAAATTACTAGGCAGGATGTGTATCAGGGGTGGGTTCCTGCCAGTTTTAACCTCTTCTATAGAAGACATTCCACAAATCTACAGTGCCGTTTAGAACTGGTTCCAGCTCCCTCCCCCCGCCCATCCACACATCATCAAGATGAAGAGCGAGAGGAGGAATTCTGGGAGTTGAAGTCCACAAGTCTTAAAGCTGTCAAGTTTGAACACCCCTGGGTTTTTTTTTCTAAAGGGTTAGGGGTGCAAGGATCTTGTAACTTGACAGCTTTAACACTTGCATGCTTCAAATGTCAGAGTTTCTGAGCCAACATTTTGGTTGCTAAGCAAGAACGTTGTTAAGTGAGTTTCACCACATTTTACAAGTTGGCCACGCCCACCCAGTGACATGGCTGGCAAGCCACTCCCACTCGGTCACATGGCCACAAGCCACTCCCACCCAGTCACATGGCCAGCAAGCCACTCCCACAAAGCAGGCCACACCTACAGAAGAGGTTCTAAAAATTTTGAAACCCATCACTGATGTGTATGTGTGTATTTTCCTATAATCTTATTCTGCTTCATACCTACAGTATATACAGCGTCATCAAAACTTCTGAAATTTAAATCTCAAATGTTAGAGTCCATGTGCGTGTGTATTTGTGTGTGTCTATGTATGTGTGTCTCTGTGTTTATACATACGTATGTATGTATGCATGTTGCTAGAATGGAATCCCCTGTCGCAACAGTTGGTCTTTGTTTACAAATGCAGTTAATGGAACCCTGGATTAATTTAAGGGATATGTGGAGGTTGAATTTCCACTTTTCTCCTGTCTTTTGCTGCCTTGCTTCTCTGTGCTTTGTATTGTCATAATTTTATTATTAGCCATTAATCAACCTGTGGCAGACTGCCAGGAAAGCAATCAGAAACATATTCCTATTCACCTTCCTATTCCAAAATGCAGTAATTCATCATGCACTAAATTTGACCCCATTCAAGTTTTGTAAAACCAGAATGGAAAAGACAGAGGTGCATAGACAAATAATAGAAAAGAAGTTTTATCAGTAGGATGATGATGCTACTGAAACCCTGCTTCTTTTCTAGAAGGCCAAAACAGCATACACACTTCTGTCCTCCTTTATTACCCTAACAACCTTGCAAGATAGATTAACGAAAGAAATTATAAATGCTCTACAATAACCCAATCAGGTTAATGACTGAGTGAAAACTTGAACCCGAATCTCAGAATAACAAAATTACAGAGTTGGAACTGACCTTGGAGATCTTCTAGTACAACCCACTGCTCAAGCAGGATACTCTATACCAGTGGTGGGTTGCAAGCAGTATACCCCGGTACGGGCATACCGGAGCCTGCCCGGAGCACAGGGTACCGTTCTGATACGGTACTCCGGAGGGCCCACCCACCAGCCTGAGTTCCTTACCTGTCCTTTAAAGCCTTCGGCGCTTCTGTGCACGTGCATGGTACATACAGCCCCTGCGTGATGCTCCACCAAGGAGCTGAGGCATCGTGGAGGCTTGTGGAAGCATTGCTGGCAGATATGACGCATGCACATGCCACACGTGTCCATGTGGGCAATACTGGGCCCATTCCAACTGTACCGGTTGGAACAGAATCCGGAACCCACCACTGCTCTATACCAGGGGTATCAAACTCACCATGGCGGCATCACTTAATGTATTGGGACTTTCCCCCCTTCACTAAACAGATGGGGATGGGGCCAGCATGTGACGCATCCGGCCATGGGCCACGATTTTCACAGCCCTGCTCTATACCATTCTGCATAAGTTGTTATCCAGTCTCTTCTTGAAAGTCTCCAGTGATGGAGCTTATCCTAATCCTAGTCATATATTATAATCAAATACTACACAAATAATACTACTACAGTAACCCACACTTGGAATGTAAAATAAAAAAAGATTCAGTTGAATTCTATAAAATTTTATTAATGCCCTAGGAAGGATATCATGGTTAGTTTGTTAGTACTTTGTCAGTAAGCAAAGAGTAAGATAGCCTGTGAAAAGGGAGAAGAGTTTGAAGCATAAGAATGAGCATAGTTTCTCAGTGATGCACTTTATGAGACAATATTAAATTATGCTTTACCTAATGGTGAACCTAAAGGTGAAAGAGGAGATGGGGGTAATTCAAATGAAGAATGGATCTGTTGAAAGAAAATGTCTCTGGTTGCATGATTAAACTGTTTCATATATTTGCAACACTGCATGAATGATTGATTGACTAGCGTATAGTAGAAGTTGTCATTTTAATATGATTAAACTTTCTTAAATTTATGGTCTTATCTGTTGCATGTTTTCAAGATACCTAGGGAAGACTTGGTAGAAATGATATGAGATTCTATAGGTGATTTTGACTTTATTTACAGGCCTATATTCTCCTACTTCTTTCCTAGCAGACGGCCAGACAAATATCTACAGACAAACAAGCAAGGAATCTCTTTGTCTTTCTTTTTTTGTCTTTTGGAGGATGGTAAAGTGGAAAAGAAATTTCAGATAGTTCAGATACTTCAGCTTTTGAAGTTACAATATAAAGTATAAAATTAACCTACTTCAAGCAAGCTGACTTTGAATTTAAGACAATTGTCCACCCCCACCTATTCCCTGCCAAAGCAAAGGAATATTAAAAAGAAATAAAACATATATAAAAATTCTAGTTTTGTTTGTATATAACTGAAAATACACAACTGGCTAGAAAACACACTGTAAAAGGAGCAGGGCCAAGATAAATAATCACATTAATAACTGAATTACTGACTACTAATTAAAATTAATTCCCTGTAAAATTAAGACTCCTTACAGGCAATGAACTAATTCCCCATTTGTAGATATACACACATAATCTATTCTTGTACATAGGTGCAGGATATGTATTCCAGAGGAACATAGACGGCAGGGATGTAAACCTTTAATGTGTAGTACAATATGTCTCCAAGTTAAGGTCACCCCTACTCCAAGTTAAGTACCCTCCTAGTTAAGAACAAACATATTGTAGCAAAAAAAATGAGTTAAATACACATTGATTCAAGTTAAATGCACACTGGTCTGAATTCATTATACAATACCACTTACACAGTATCAATTATACCATTCTGTCTTACATGCACATTTGATTTAAGGACAGACCTTAAATCAAGAGTTTTGTTTTTAAACTATGGACTACCTGTATGTTTAATTAAGTTCAGTCACTTTTAATCCTCTCTAAACACATAGAGCTCCTCCTAAAAAGGGATGGTTCTGCTTAACTAAGCTTATTCCATTTAATTGGGAATGGAAATGGGGTAAGACTATACTTTCATTTTTATTCTTCCTTGGTCATATAGGACAAATGAGTTTTTATCCATATGAGAAATAGGGGAGGAGAGATGTAGGGGGAAGAATGCCCCTTTTGGTGCCAGGAACTGACAGTTAATGATGTGTGGATTTTGTGCTGTCAATTCTGTGCAATTATCAGTTCTGTGCTGGGATCAGATAAGGGGCACCAAAGTTGTTCTCTGGCTCTTTTTGCCCATCCCATCTCTCTTAATATCCTTACAAAAATAATGAGATGGGAAAAGAAGAGAAGGAGGGAAAACAGGTTCTTCCACCAGCAAAAAGATATATTTCTCCCTTTGACTGGTGGCTGGAAAGGAGTAGAGGGTGGAAGTTATGATAAGATTGACTTGACTGCAGAGCCAGGGAAGTTACTGAAGCCTGGGAAACAGGTCCCTAGTCAGTCAACAGGAGTGCTGACTTACCACCAGCCTAACAAGTACTTAGAAGCTGACCGCTGGGCAGCACAAGCAAATGACAGCTAATGATTTAAAAACCAGACATAAACATCCCAATCAACATCTAAAAAGCCACTTACAACAGGCACTATAAATACCACACACAGAACAGCACCCTCTCTGCCAGAGAGAAGTTCTCTGAAGATGGGCTCCAGCGTGAATCTGAAAGCTCAGAAGCACTGTTCCCTCTAAGGTGCGCGCGTGCGCGGCTGCGCACGTTGCAAGAAAATCCCGCGCAGCAGTTTTTATCTGCCGCGCAGAGATTTCTTAAGGAAACGTGTGGAAGTCCTTTGCAGGCGGCTGCAACTGAATCCAGCAGTGCTGTTGCCTGTTGGAGGAGGAGGAGGCGAACCAGCCTGCCACCACTGCCCACCGCCAGCCCCGCTGCTCTTCCCGCCCCCTTCTCACCCCCACAGTCCAGCGGTCGCAGCAGAAACTGCTCCGGGTTTCCGCTGCCGCTCCCCGCATTTTCTGGACAGGGTCTCGCAGGAAGGAATCCCCTCTCCAAGGGATCCCCGTCCAGAAAATGCGGGGAGCGGCAGCGGAGACCCGGGGCTGCTTCTGCTGCGACCGCTGGACTGTGGGGCTGGGAAGGGGGCGGGAAGAGCGGCGGGGCTGGCGGTGGCCGGCAGTGGCAGGCTGGTTCGCCTCCTCCTCCTCCAACAGCACTGCTGGATTTCCGCCCAACGCTGCGGGGGCGCCAGCGGGAGCTTCGGCGGCTTCACCTCAGCCGCAGCGCTGGGCAGCAAATGTGTTGGTGCTGTTGGAGGAGGAGGAGGAGGAAGAGGAGGAGGTGGCAGCAATAGCACCTGAGGACAGGACAAGAAGCAATGGAAACTTGTCAGGAGACTCAAGATGGAAATAAGGAGAAATCTGACAGTAAGAACAATTAAAATCAATGGAATCTTAATTCATTTGCTGCAGGTTTTCAAAAGACTGGACAGCCATTTGTCTCAGATGATATAAAGACTCCTGCCTTGGACAAGGGGCTGGACTAGAAGACCTCCAGTATCCCTTCTGATTCTATGATTTTAAAAACCACAAGCTTTTTACAGCTCGCTTGCAACTTTACCAAATTTAATTCAGCCATTTCCTTTTGTTATTAAATGGGTATTGCTAGTTCAATGCACATGCGCTCCACTTTTAAGATGCTGAAAAAATCCCCATGACCTGCAACAAAATTCATTCTTCCACTCTTATCTTGCCCTAACTTCTGATAGGTTCCTGAAATATAGATCTACAAAATTTAGTGAAAATATTTCTATCTATTTTAGTACAGACTCGTAAAACAGATTGGGACAAATGAAATTAGTGCTCTGGGATAATAGCAGGTTTACTCTACTTGGATTTTCAGATAAAAGGTATCTTTTGTGCTAAGTTCTAACAATGTAGTTCTCTAATGTAACTATGAAACAGTCCAAATATATAATTCCCCTCAGGGAGGAATTCTGGGAGTTGAAGTCCACAAGTCTTAAAGCTGTCACGTTTGAAGACCCCTGGAGTTTTTTTCCCTAAAGGGTTAGGGGTGCAAGGGTCTTGTAACAACAGCTTTAAGACTTGCGTGCTTCAAATGCCAGACTGTCTGAGCCAACATTTTGGTTGCTAAGCAGGAGCGTTGTTAAGTGATACTGATATTATATAACACTTTTAATTAAGTGGGTACCTTGAATAAACATAACTTTGAGTTTCAAATAATACTGATTTTGTTGTTGTCTTAGGTGACATATGTGAAAAAATTCAGGTGCTCAGGCATGAAAATGTGCCGCTCAAACACTATACTTTTCCGCTCACACTGAAAAAAAATTAGAGGGAACATTGCTCAGAAGACAAAACCTCTGGTCCTAGTGACAGACCCAGATTGGATCTGCAATTAAAAAAAAGGTTCATGGTAGTTGTATCCTGGATGGCTGAGTGCAATCCAGATTTTGTTTGTTAATTGAAGATTTAGAAGAGAATACATAATAAAGTGCACAGACTTTAATTATGGAATATTTTGTGTGTTTAAGGATAGTTGCTGAATGTAGCAGAAGTGCAATAAGGAAGATTACTTCTTATCTTCCTTAAACATTGTTGCATGTGTGAAAATAAATGGAATATTTAGCAAGTAGTTCAATGTTGGGCAGAGAATAAGAAAAGCTTTATTATAACTTTTAGGTTATTTAATGACTTTATGGATAAACATATCAGGAATGTTTATAGTACTATTAAAGTTTATTAAAGTTTTTGTTGGGTATGTGAATGTGAATATTGTTTTATGTGCAGATGGTGCCATGTTGGCTGAGACTATGAATGATAAATAATAATTCCTCCCATTATATGTTGTACCGTGTTTTCCTGAAAATAAGACCTGGTCTTTTTCTTTTTCTCCAAAAGATGCATTAGGGCTTATTTTTGAAGAAACATAATATCAGGTGATGGCAAAAGACCAGGCCCCACCTCCCTGGCCATGGCCCAACTGGGCCAGGCACCCCATACCTTGGTGCATGCACAAGAGGCAGCAAGTGTATGGGGGCTGATGGAGTCTAGCAGCAGCTGCAGTCCAAGCACTGTGACTGCTGGGCCAGTTCTCCAAGCAGCAGGAAGAGACAACAGTACAGGGGGAAGCATTTGTTCTGGCCCACTGGATACACTACATGGCCACCTGCCCACTCCATCCCATCATCTGTCTTTGCTTTCCGGTGACACATGGTGCATCCAGCAGGCTGGATTGCATGCCTATTCACTGTGCCTCTGTTTCCATTTGCTGCTTTGAGGGCTGGCCCAGTAGTCACAGTGCTCAGACTCACTGCGCTGCATGGGCTGTGCAGAATACACTCCATCCCACTATCTGTCTTTGCTTGCCTGTTTCTGTGATGGGGCAGGTGGCCATGCAGACATCCAGCAGGCCAGATCAAATGCCTCCTGTTGAATACTAGCGCGGGAAATACAAGCGCGGGGATAAAGGACTCCCCTTCTGATTGGTTCCCGGGCGGAGCCGGTTCAATCCTCGCCCCGATTGGTCGAGCTAATCGACGCCCCATTGGCTCCTCGTTCAAACCCGGGGGTATAAATGTTTGGCGCGAACCACGCCACGTTGAATCGTAGTCACTCTGTTCTCAATAAAGGTTGCTGTTGCATACCCGCTTGTCGCGTTCCCTTCCCTTCGCTCCAAGATGCAAAACTGGCGACGAAGGTGGGATACCGATTCCCGCGACCACGGAGTAGAACAAGCCAGCTGCCACCGCGTCTGAATCAGCACGAACGTTATCTCAGGCTGAGAACTCCGGCAGCGAACGCAAAATTTTCTCCGCCCTCTTCCTCCCCCCTCTCTGGCTCCACACCACGATGGCATCAGCGCTTCCTCCTTTCGCGCCATTCGGATCCGCCGGAGAATCATGGGACGGCTTCATGGAGCGTTTCGAGTGCTACTTAATCGCATCGAGGAACCAGGCACAGACCGACGAGGAGAAATGCAGTTTCTTCTTGTCTTGCTGTGAGCCTTCCATGTTCGCCTCTGCGAGAGCCCTGGCCGCCCCGAGGCCAGCCTACAAACTCGGGTGGGACGAGCTGATGTCCAGGCTGAGGAACCACTACGCTCCCTCACCCTCTCTGATCGCACGCCGCTTCACCTTCCGCCGCCGAGTGCAGAAGCCCAACGAATCCATCAGCCAGTTTCTAGAGGCTTTGCGCACCGTGGCCGCCCAGTGCGATTTTGCAGACCTGGAGGAGAACCTCGTAGAGCAGTTTGTATGCGGGGTCCGCGACGCGCATTTGCGCAGCCGAATGCTCCGGAACCACAAAATCACCTTGGTGCAAGCCGTGGAGACCGCGCGAGCAGCGGAGCTCTCCGAACAATCCACGGCCGACATCGAACGCCTCCAGCTGAAAACCCCCGCGCAAACCGCCGCGGGGCCTTCCACCCAGACGAACCTCGTCGACGACCTCTCTCCTGCTGAAGACGAGGAGGAGGAAACCGTCGGACAAATGAGGACGCAGCCGAAGCGGAGGCCACACCAGCAACCACCGACGCCAGCTCAACCAGCCTCAAACGCACCTTGCCGCGGATGCGGCGGCCGCCACAGCCGCACATCCTGCCCGTTCCGTTCTGCCGTCTGCCGCCGCTGCCGAGGAGAAGGACACCTCGCCAGGGTCTGCCGGGCTCTCGTGCCAGCCCCATCATTCATGCAGCCCAGCGACCAGCGCCAGGCACCGCAACGCCGCCAACAGCCACGTCCTGCGAGACGAGCTGAGGACTGCCACTCAACCTACCAGCCCTCCAGCGCCGACTGCGTGGTCTACCAGGCTTCCCACGTTCCCGCCGGCGATCGCAAAATCAGCACCGCCGTCCGTCTCGAAGGTCAGCTTTGTCGAATGGAGGTGGACTCCGGGTCTTCCCGTTCTCTCCTATCTTGGGCCCTGTTTTCCCGCCTTTGTCCCGGGGTTCCCCAGAGCAAATTGCGCCCCGTCGGGGTCTCCCTCCTAGACTACCAGGGAAAGGGGATTCCCACGGCAGGAATATTCCACATCCGAGTGGAATACGGAGACTTTAAGGGGAAACTCCCAGTTCTAATCGTCAGGAACGATCTGCCCGCTCTCCTTGGGTTGGATTGGTTTCCCGCCTTGGGCCTCACCATAGAGGGGGTGCACAGGGTAGTCCCCCTCACCGTAGATAGCGTTCTAGACGAGTTCGCAGATGTGTTCGATGGGAAATTGGGCTGTTATAAGGGCACCCCCATTTCCCTCTGCCTCGATCCCCAGGTCGCTCCCATTAGGCTGAAGGCACGCAGGGTCCCCTTCGCATTGAGAGCAAAGGTAGACGCTGAACTTGATAAGCTTATAGAGCAGGGGGTAATCGAGCCCGTAGATCACGCCCGTTGGGAAACCCCCATAGTCCTCCCGGTCAAACCCGACGGATCGGTGAGAATATGTGCCGACTATAAGTCGACCATCAATTTGGCCCTGCAGGCAAATCCATATCCGGTCCCCGTAGTGCAACACCTACTCCACTCCTTAGGGCAAGGCCGCATTTTCGCCAAGCTAGATATGGCACAGGCCTACCAGCAGCTTCCCGTAGACGACGATGCGGCTACAGCCCAGACCATCGTCACCCACCGCGGGGCCTTCCGTTGCCGCCGCCTCCAATTCGGCGTTTCGGTTGCCCCGGGGATTTTTCAGAGCCTCATGGAGCGGTTGCTCCACGGGCTCCCAGGCGTCGTTCCCTACTTCGACGACGTCCTGGTCACAGCCCCCAGCCACTCGGAACTCCTGAAAATACTGCGGGAGGTCCTCACACGTTTTAGGGAGGCAGGACTGAAACTAAAGCGCAGCAAATGCGAAATTGCTGTTCCCAAAGTAGAATTCTTGGGTTTCCTCATTGATGCCCAAGGCATCCACCCCACTCCTTCCAAAGTTGCCGCCATCAAAAACGCACCTGCACCCACCTCTAGGGCGGAATTGCAGGCGTTCCTGGGGCTTTTAAATTTCTACGCCCCGTTTATTCCCCACAAGGCGTCGCTAGCTGAGCCGCTACACCGACTGCTTGACCGGTCAGTGGCCTGGCAATGGGGTAGCCGTGAAGCGCACGCGTTCGCGGCTATAAAAGACATTTTGACCTCGTCGGCAATCCTAATTCAATATAGCGACAGGATGCCCCTAGTTCTGACTTGCGACGCCTCTCCCTATGGCATAGGGGCGGTCCTGAGCCATGCCCTCCCGAACGGCTCAGAGGCCCCCATAGCCTTCTATTCCCGGACACTCTCCTCCACGGAGCGGAACTACAGCCAAATCGATAAAGAAGCCCTGGCTGCAGTGTCCGGCATTAAGCGGTTCCATGACTACCTCTATGGTAGGAATTTCACCCTTGTCACGGATCACAAGCCACTCCTGGGGCTACTGGCAGGCGACAAGCCAACCCCCCCCATTTTGTCTCCCCGCATGACACGCTGGACGGAGTTCCTAACGGCGTATTCGTATACGCTGTTATACCGTCCGGGTAAGCAGCTAGGGCACGCAGACGCCCTGAGCCGTTGCCCCTTGCCAGAGACGGACACAGCCCACGTGCCCGCTCTCTCTATTTTGTCCATCGCCGAATCCGACCTCCCCGTCTCTGCCGCGGACGTCGCAGCTTGCACAAAGGCCGACCCCGTCCTATCCCAAGTAGCTTCATGGGTCTTGAGGGGTTGGCCCACGGAAAAGGTAGCGGAAGGATTCCGACCATTTAAAGCACGACAAGCAGAACTCGCCCTACACGGGGGTTGTCTTGTCTGGGGGGACAGGGTAGTGATCCCCACAGCCCTGCGGGCACGAATCCTGCCCGCACTCCACAAAAACCACCCAGGCATAGCGCGAATGAAAGCCTTAGCCCGTAGCTATGTGTGGTGGCCCTTGCTAGATTCAGAAATTGCAGACTACGTAGGCCGCTGCAGGATCTGCCAAAACTCTAGGCCGAATTCCCCCACAGCCGCCCCCCGGGAGTGGGAAATCCCTAGAGGCCCCTGGTCCCGTTTACACATTGACTTCGCCGGCCCCTTCCACGGCCGAAACTTCATGATAGTAGTCGATGCTTACTCCAAGTGGGTGGAGCTGGTAATCATGACCTCCACCACAGCAGAGAGTACAGTGAGGGCCCTTCGTAAGATGTTCGCCACCCATGGGTTACCGGATGTGATAGTCTCAGATAATGGGCCCCAGTTTACCTCCACCACGTTCCAAGAATTCCTGGCCGAACAAGGAATCAGACACGCAGCCACAGCCCCTTATCACCCAGCTAGTAACGGCCGGGCGGAGCGCGCAGTTCGCTCAGCCAAAGAAGCCTTGGGCCGCATGGACCAGGGCGACTGGCAAGAAAGAGTGGCAGCTTACCTCTTGAGCCAGCACTCCATACCCTGCCCAACGACTAATAAAAGTCCCGCGGAGCTCTTGATGGGTAGGAGATTGCGTACCTCCCTAGACAGGCTCCATCCACTTTACGCAGGGGATCTGCCGAGCAACCTGGGGGCCCTCCCTTCCCACGCGTTTAAGTTAGGGGATCCTGTATGGGCCCGCTCCTTTTCTGGGGATCCACGGTGGGTTCCCGCAACCATCACAGCTCTGACCGGCCCCTGTTCCTTCAGGGTCGGTCTGGCCGACGGAACACAATGGAGGCGCCACGTGGACCAATTAAGGCGACGCCTCCCCACGGAAACAGACGGCCCGAGCCTCTCAGACACCCACTCTCAGCACGAGCCACCCTCGATGACCTCCCCCCCAACGGACCGCCTCCACCCGGGGAACGGGGGACCAGCCGATACGAACCTTTCGGACAGACGCGCCTCACCCGGCTACTCCCTTCCTCGAAGCCCTTATCGAGACTCTGAACCTACACCCCAACCAGACTGCGCGGGGCCGCTGTCGGACACTCCTGTTGCCACGGAGACGCCACCCCGGACAAATGGACATTGGGCACGGGGCCGGGGGCCAGCGCCATCTCACGAGGCCGCATCGCAGATTCACCGCCCCGCCACAGACACACCTCCGCCGGCGCCCCCCCCCCCGACGACAACCGCCAGGGAGCTACGAAGGTCGGGACGAGAACGTCGCCGTCCCACCTATTTACAAGACTATGTTTGTCCTTCCTAAGGGAACTCTTTGACTAGGGGGGGAGGGGTGTTGAATACTAGCGCGGGAAATACAAGCGCGGGGATAAAGGACTCCCCTTCTGATTGGTTCCCGGGCGGAGCCGGTTCAATCCTCGCCCCGATTGGTCGAGCTAATCGACGCCCCATTGGCTCCTCGTTCAAACCCGGGGGTATAAATGTTTGGCGCGAACCACGCCACGTTGAATCGTAGTCACTCTGTTCTCAATAAAGGTTGCTGTTGCATACCCGCTTGTCGCGTTCCCTTCCCTTCGCTCCAAGATGCAAAACCTCCCCCCGTGCATTGCCTCCACCTGCTGCTTAGAGGGCCAGCCTGGCAGTTGTAGCACTCGGACTCACCTGCACTGTGTAGACTGCACAGCCGCAGATGTGCCAGCTAAGAGGTTTGGTGGGGTGCTGCTGCTGCTGGACATATTTGGCCCCCTGCACGCTCTCCATCTTCTGTGCTGGACACTCTCACTCTCACCTCCCCCAAAAATGGCAATCTCAACTGGGGCTTATTTTTTGGAATAGGGCTTATATTATGAGTATCCTAAAATCACTCTAGGGCTTATTTTCAAGGATGCATGGCACAAAATGCAGAATTACCGTATTTTTCAGAGTATAAGACGCATCTTTTTTCCTCTAAAAAGAAGCTGAAAATCTGGGTGCGTCTTATACATTGAATACAGCATTTTTGCCTCCTAAAGCCCCGCCTCCTTTACCAAAATGGCTGTGCATACCCTTATGGAGGCTTTCAGAGAACTCCTGGGGGCTGGGGAGGGCAGAAATGAGCAAAAAATGGATAGTTTTTTGCCCCCACCGTCCCCAGCAGTACTCTATAAGCCTCCATAAGGCTATGCATGCAATTTTGTGACAAAAACCAGGCCCATTTTCATGTAAAACGGGACATTTTTTGCTTGTTTTTGGCCCCCCACCCTCCCAGGAGCATTCTGCAAGCCTCCCCCCATGCTATTCATGCCTTTTTTTGAAAAAAAATACAGGCCTGTTTTTGCGAAAAATGGGCTAGTTTTGGGAGGTTTGCAGAGTGCAAAAAAGGGTTTTTTCCCTTTTAGAAAGCTCTTTAACTGAAAAATGAGAATTAGATTGATCAAGTGCTGTGCCAGCAGAAACAAAGTCTTAGGTGCTGCAGATTGTCAGCAATTTCCTTCTCCAGCACATGGATAAATCCACCTGGAAGAAAAATAAACAGAGGGATAGAATCAAGATCACGTGAAGTGTTAATGCCACTTTACAATGCTTTGGTAAGGCCACAGTTGGAATACTGCATTCAGTTTTGGTCGCCATGATGTAGAAAAGATGTGGAGACTCTAGAAAGAGTGCAGAAAAGAGCAACGAAAATGATTAGGGGACTGGGGACTAAAACATATGAAGAACACTTGGTATTTCTAGTTTAATAAAAAGGAACTTGGTATTTCTAGTTTAATAAAAAGGAACTTGGTATTTCTAGTTTAATAAAAAGAAGGACTAGGGGAGACATGATAGCAGTGTTCCAATATCTCAGGGGTTGCCACAAAGAAGAGGGAGTCAAACTATTCTCCAAGGCACCTGAGGGTAGAACAAGAAGCAATGGGTGAAAACTAATCAAGGAGAGAAGCAACTTAGAACTGAGGAGAAATTTCCTGACAGTTAGAACAATTAATCAGTGGAAGAGCTTGCCTCCAGAAGTTGTGAATGCCCCAACACTGGAAGTCTTTAAGAAGATGTTGGATAGACATTTGTCTGAAACAGTATAGGGTTTCCTGCCTAGGCAGGTGGTTGGACTAGAAGACCTCCAAGGTCCCTTCCAACTCTGCTATTGTATTATATTGTATCTACCTACCTACCTACTCTCTCTCCCTACCAGTGATATGCGGTGAGTTTCATGGCCGGTGAGGCAAGCGCGAAAGCCCCGCTGAAGCCCCGGCACAGCTTTAAGATTTGTGGACTTCAACTCCCAGAATTCCTCCTCCAGTCATTTTGCGATGACATCATCTGCATGGATCTGCTCCACTTCGCTTTCTTCACGGCGGGGGGGGAGGGCTGCCACTGAAGATGCCGACGAGCCGCCGACACTACCAGAATAACTGCCGCCTCCTCCTCCTCCTCCTCCTCCTCCTCCTCCTCCTCCTCCTCCTCCTCCTCCTCCTCCTCCAACAGCACCACCACATTTGTTGCCTGGCACTGTGGCCTTTTTTCCTGTTCCTGCTCCCTCCCGTGGACTCATGGCTCCTCAAAAGCACGGCGGAGGAGGAGGGGGCAGGGTTAACGCGGAGCCCAGCTCAGGTGCTCCGAGTGAAGGGGGAGATGCTGCTTCCATGGGAGGAGGTGCCAGTGGGACCTTTGCCGGCTTCACCTCAGCCGCAGTGTCGGGCGGCAAATCCGGCAGTGCTGTTGGAGGAGGAGGAGGTGGCAGCAGATATTCCGGTGGCAGCGGGGGCTTTGGGGATTCACTTCAGCTGCAGTGCCGGGCACAAGTGGATAAGACTGGCCGCCCACAAAGGACCTCCCCGGGCTTGTTTTGCTGAACACGGGGCGACTGAGGCTAGTTTGAGGCTAGTTTGAGTGGGTGCGGCCCGCGCAAACTACTGTCAGTCACCCCACACTCATCAAAACAAGTCTGGGGAGGTCCTTTGTGGGCGGTCAGTCTTAGCCGCCTGCAAAGGATTTCCCCGTGCTTACTTTGTTGAACACGGGTCGACTGATGGTAATGAGCGGTGCAGCCGGCGCCTAGGAGGTCCTAGGAGACCTGCTGTGCCACATAAGCTCCTGCTGCCATCCCCATGCCTGTGCTAAGTAGATTTTCTGAGGCCTCTCAGCTTCTGGAGCCTGTGACCACCCCTCGTCCCCCAGGCTGGCTCAGACGCCCGAACAGCCTCACTTCGCCGCCCCCGTCGCCTCCATTCCTCCCTTGCCCTCTCCGCCCGCCGGGATGGAGCACATCAAGCATGTCCCACTGAATGGCTGGCCCAGAAAGCATGCACTTTAAAGTGCATGCTGCCTCAGCCCGCCATAGAGTGAAACATGTCCTGGTTTGTGGCCGGGAGGCACGCTGGCACTTTAAAGTGCATGCCACCAATCCGGCCATACAGCGGGGCGGTGGCGTGCACTTTAAAGTGCCAGCGTGCCTCTCGGCCACAAACCAGGACATGTTTTGCTCTATGGCGGGCCGAAAAATGTGCCAGCCCGTGCACCAGCAGAGGCGGGTAAACACACACACACACACACACACACACACACAAAACAAATTGCAATTACTTACATTACAAATAATTTTGAATTTCTCCCCCTGCACCCTCCCTCTGACCCACATACCTTTCAGCTCCATCAAAAATGCAAGATTTGGTCTAGCCAGGGCCAGGCAGGCTAGGATAGTTGCTGCTAGAGTCACCACATGGATGACTCTGCTTAAACGTTTTAAAAAAGTCTCTAAGCAAAGTGCCCTCTGCAGGAGGAGGAGAATCACGTGCCTCATTTGCAGAACGAATTTTTCGCTTTTTACCCTTGCTTAACTCTTAAAAGGCAAAAAATTCCTTATGCAAAGGAGGCCCATAGTTCTCTTGCCTCCCCCTACAGTTAGCACTAAGCAGAGTCACTGTGACTTGGAGTCTGGCAGCAATTACCTTGGCCTTTTTAATTATTTTAAAAATTCTTTCCTTTTCCTCATGAGACTGGTGAGGCCCCGCCTCCCCTGCCTCGAGTGACTGCATGTCCTTGCTCCCTACCTACCTACTGTATCTCTCTCCTCCTCTCTCCTTCTATCTATCTACTTACCTACCTACTCTCTCTCTCCCCCTACTTATCTACTGTTTTTTTTCTTTTCCTCTCCCCTTCTAACCAGCTACGTACCCAGGGACGTGCACTCACTAGAGGCAGGGGAGGCGGGGCCTCACCAGTCTCCTCAGGAAAAGGAAGGAATTTTAAAGATTTTTTCTAAAATAATTAAGGCCAAGCTAGTTGCTACCAGACTTCAACTCACAGTGATTTGAAGTGTACATAGTGTTTAAGTATAGGAGGAGGCCAGAGAACTCGGGGCCTCCTTTGCATAAGGATTTTTTTGCCTTTTAAGGGTTAACCAAGGGTTAAAAGCAAAAAAAATAGTATGCAAATGAGGCCCATAGTTCTCGGGCCTCTTCCTGCAGAGGGCACATGGTGGCTCTAGGAGCCACTATCCTAGCCTGCCTGGCCCTGGAGCCTAGCTAGACCGAATCTGGAATTTTGGCGTAGCTGGAAGGTATGTGGATCAGAGGGAGGGGGCAGGGGGGAGGAATTCAATTTATTTGTAATTTAAGTAATTGTCATTTGTTTTTATTGTATGTGTGTGTGTGTTTCTTTGTTAACTTCACTCAAACAAACTCTCTCTCAATTTGAGAGAGTGTTTGCTTGAGAAGAGAGGGAAGGAGCAGACGCAGGGAGGGGAGCCTTGTTTGTTTGAGAAGAGAGGGGCAGCCCTCTTCCCCCCCATCCTGCTCCCCTCTTCCTTTCCTCCTCCTCCTCTCCCCTTTCTTCGCCAGCTGCCACCTTGCCCCCCCGCCTCCTCCGTCCCCCCCGCTGTGTCCTCCAGGCGTCTCGCATTTATGGCGGGCATAAACGCGAGACGCCTGGCGGACACAGACTTGGGGATGGAGGAGGTGGGGGGCGAGGAGGAACCACGGAGGCGAAAGGCGAAGAGGGGTTGGGTGGGTGTTCCAAGACGCCCCCTCCCCTTTTTGGCACTCTGCAAGGCCTGCCGGAGCTCTGGGAGAAAGCGGCGGGAGCGGAATACTGTCATCTATTGCCGGAAAGTCCGGCGAGGAAAGCGGGGCTCGTGGAGACTCGCTCGCAGCCGGTTTCTCTGGAGCGGAGGGGGGGCGATAGAAGCGGAGCGGATCGCAGCGGCAAGAGGATCCGCTCCGCTTCTATCGCCCCCCCCCCGCTCCAGAGAAGCCGGCTGCGAGCGAGTCTCCATGGGCCCCGCTTCCCTCGCCGGACTTTCCGGCAATAGATGACAGCATTCCGCTCCCGCCGCTTTCTCCCAGAGCTCCGGCAGGCCTTGCAGAGTGCCAAAAAGGGGAGGGGGCTTCTTGGAACACCCCCCCACCCCTCTTCACCATTTCCTCCTGGGGCTGCTGGCTGGCAGACCGCGGGTCTCGCTCCAGCCTGCTGCGGGGGGGGGGGGAGCCGCTTTCTTTCTTTTTGCCTCACCAGCCAGAAGCTTCACCACACGTCACTGTACGTACCTACCTACTCCCTCCCTCTCTCTCTCTCCCTACCTATCTACTGTATTTTTTTCTCTCTCTCTCTCTCCATCCCTCTACCTACCAACCTACCTTCACACACACACTCTCTCCCTCCCTACTTATCTACTGTATTTCTCTTGCTATCTCTATTTCTCTCTCTCTCTCTCTCCCCCTTTATCTACCTGCCTACCTACTCTCCCTCTCCCTACCTACCTACTGTATTTCTCTCCTCTTCTTACCCTCTTTATCCCTCTATCTACCTACCTACTTTTTTTAAATTTGCCTCTTCAAAACCTTGGTGCGTCTTATATTCTGGTGTGTCTTATACTCCAAAAATATGGTAGTAATTTTCAATACTAATATTCTCTTGATCTTAGAAAAATTTCTACAGCTTTTACCTGTCTATGATTTGAGATATTTAGACCATTTCTTTCCCATTTGTTTTCTCTTTTTCTTAATGTTTCACATACAGTGAGACAGAATTCTTTTTAAAGTTGTATCACCAATCTGTCAATAAGAACACATTATCATAAATTCTGTACTCCTCTAAAGAGCAACATTCTCCAGCAAATGGTTCTCTGTTATTTTTTCCTACTTTCCTTCTTAGGAACTGGAGTTAAATTTACATTCTCATTTCCTGGATTGTCCTTTCATTTGTCATAAAATGTATTTGGCACACTAAAGTAATTACTCAGCTTTATTTTTCATCTTTCACTTTCATGTACATTTTTCTTAATTTGGTATTTTTCCTCGACATTGTATTCCATATGTCTGCAACTATGAAGATCACTTTTTACTACTCTAAGTTATATAAGGATTGACAGCTGTGGCTCTTGATTTAGTTTTATGAGTCCATCAATTTAATTTGCAAGCAATCTCTCTATCTCTTGGTTACAGCTGCCTGTCCTTTCTGCATGAGAGTTTTAGAAAAAGAGAGAGAAGGAAAGAGAGAAAAATAGACTGGTTGAATTGTTTCCACCTACTTCTTGCTTCAGCCTTTTCCGCCATTAGTATTGTTGGAAAATAATTACTTGAGTACCTTGTCTCTTCTCAGTCACCCAAATAACGAGATACAGATTTGTCCCTCAACACAATCTGGATACAAATTGCAAGGTCTCCAATATTTTGTAGAAATGTAGAGAAGAGGTTGCAATGGCTATAAGAGCAGTCTACTCAATTTACTTAATTCCTGTATTATAACAGGAAATCTCCTTGCATTTATAGCAGTCAGTTCTGTGGATGTTCTGTAGATTGCAATATATTCTGGCTCTCGACTTAGTTGCATCCTGGTCATTGTAAGGACATTTTGAACATTTGTGTATGTGCAATGCATACATGTGTGTTCTCACCTCCCCTCATCCTACACCAAAGCACGCTGAGACAAAGATACTTCAAGAATTTTTTAATACACAGACAGGACCTTGGCAGCAATCCAGCACAGTACAGGCCTTGGCAGCAATCCAGCACAGACAAGGCGGTGGCAGCAATCCAGCACAGACTAACCTTGGCAGCAATCCAGCCTACCAAGCTAGCCCAAGAGTTCTCCAGTTCAAGTGAATACGCTGACTCCTGCAAAAGGGTGTGTGCACAATCATTCCTTTTATAGTCTTGAGAGGAGCCTAATTACAACCAGCTGAGTGCAATTATCTCCTGTAACTGTGCAACTGTTCCTTACACCTATTAGCTCTTTGGTGCCAGGCAACAACTCCCTTGGCTCCTCCCCACTTCTCCAATGCATGACATCCAGATCACACTCCCTTGTCTCCTCCCCACTGGTCCAAGGCTCAGGCGCCTTATGGTGGCCAACCATCCTCTCTGCACCCTGCTTGGAGTCAGAACCCTCTCCAGGGTCCTCCACATCCTCCAGAGCTGACTCATAGGGCCCCTCACTGTTGGAGTCTGCTGGCAGCTCCAACGGCTCCTGCTGGGTCACAACACATGTGTATACATGTCTTCCTCAATATCAAGAGAAGTTGGACTCAATATTATTAAATAAAGTTCCATTTTCTATTTAATCCTATACAATCATGATGTCATGGTTCCGAAAATGAACCCAAATAGATCAGGACTCTGAGGCTTCAGTCAGGCTCAAAAGACCTTTTATTGAGTACATCGTATTGACACTTAGAAAGATGAAGCTAGCTCTAAGTAATTCCCACTCTTTAGGGTAGTTAAAAGAGTAGAAACTTCCCATCCGCCTCAGGTGTCTTAGGTCACGTTAACCAATTAGTCCGGCAGCAGCTTCACCCTTGGTTTCAGCAGATGTTTGCTGCCACGATCTTGGCTCTCATGCTCATTCCGGTCAATGGTTTGTCTAGTAGTTTAAGGCACCACATTCCAATACTTTCTGACTCCCCCCACCCAAGAGTGGCAACTCAGAAACGAAATGAAAGTAGAAGATTTGTCAACTCTCAAAGCGACTTCAACTTCAGCCATTCTTAAGGCTGAAGTCATTTTGAGGGTTGACACATCTTCTACTAGATGCAATCACCCACAAAGTCTTTTTGAGAGTGTGTGACTCTCAGCAGAAACAAAAATTTACCCACTTTCTCTTACATAAAGAATTAAAAAGCAAATAGAAAATATTAGTAAGTAATTTTCAATCCAAAACTGCTCTTACGAGTGTTTAAAATTGCATCTGGCACAAATTGCCGTGGATAGAGAACGTCTTCACAACAGAAAAAACAGCCTTAGAATGAAAATTTCAAACTGTAGACAGCTTCTGCCTTTTACGATCAACCACTTACAGTAAAAGAATAAGAATTTCAGAGATATGACTAGCACTTGATAGAGCAGCTGTGGAGGTCTTGGAAAAGATACAAATGTTACGTTCAAAGGAACAGATGAGGCGTGAGGTGGCTGAGGTAAGTGAACAGCGATTTATTTGACGAACAGCAACTAACAACTATGTACAGTGATTCA
This sequence comes from Thamnophis elegans, assembly GCF_009769535.1. Taxonomy (NCBI): domain Eukaryota; kingdom Metazoa; phylum Chordata; class Lepidosauria; order Squamata; family Natricidae; genus Thamnophis; species Thamnophis elegans. The sequence continues at coordinate 59,636,450 of NC_045547.1, forward strand.
GCACCTTGCGCTGCTTGACAGCTATTTATATGAGAGCTGTCAAGCAGGGCGACCAATGGGAATGCTTCGGGCAGCCCGCGCTCAGCCAGCCGCGCCTTGGCCAATCAGACACGGCTGAGCTGTTGCCAACTATCGATCGTAAGTCAAGGACTTGCGGCAGATCATAAGTCAAGGACTTTAGGACTGGTTGCAAGTCGAGGATGTAGCACTCCTCCCCCCCCCAGCGAGGGCGCTTGCGCGAACGAAGCACATGCATAATCGCTTAAGTAGGCGGGCTGGCGTTGGACCTGCCCAGAACGTCTCAGTGATGCTGTTATAAAATACAGTTCATAAACTTTCGGCAAGTGTTCCAAATGGAAAGATCAAGTCATACAAAAAGGAAAAGAAAGAAAAACAAGACGTAGGGATAAAAATGAGTGAGATGACTAACTCATGCTTGTATTAAAAGACAGTCATAGATGAGATGAGAGATCAGTCTGTAAACATGTAAATTGAATCCTGAAGTGGTGTCAAATTGTATTCAAAACTCTGTAGGCTGAAAAAGTGAAAATTCAGCTCATTTCAGCATTATTTGCTACTCGAGTATGATTTTCCTTCTATGTATGTATATAAAAGTGTGTGTGTTTGTGTGTGTGTGTGTGTGTGTATACAGACATACAAAGCTAAACAATGGAGGAACAATTCATAAGCTAAATAAACACATGAATTAGGAAACAGAAAAGGAAGTATAGCTAAATCTAGTTAACACTATTATTTTAAAAAGCTCTCCATGCATATATTTTAAAAAGCATCCTTCCACTGAATTAATCCATATCATGGTTCATTCATTGCCTTTTATTCTTTACACCTCCTGTCTGTTGTTGAATATCTCATCAATATCAACCAAGCTTAAATATCTCAACCTTTCCATTCCCATCCATTCTCTCTCAATGATTGAACCAACTCGAAGTTGTTGTTTTTTTGTCGCTCAGATTTGTATTTCGTCCACATTCATTCAGCAGCCATTCACTTTTCTTGTTTTATCACACCAAGTTGTTCCCTAACCCATTCCCACCACATTCAAATTATTTTTATGCTTCTTCTGACATATTCAACTTTCATTTCCATGTAAGAAACTTGGCAAAGCATTCTCTTATAGCCATTTTCACCTTTCAATAAACATTAATTCCTGACAACAAACCATATGATCTCCACTGTCTTTCTATCAGCATTTGCACATTTAAAAATCCATTTTCTCATTGTAATTAAACATTCTGCCAAGGTGTACAAATTGATCTTTTTGCTCTAGTTTTGGGGTACTTATGTGTAGCTTGCAATTGTTCACTCCATTTTCCCTGTCAGACAAACCTACTATGGTCTAAGTAGTTGCAAATCATTTGAGTTTTCAAGCCAATAACATAACATTGTCTGCATACAAAATTGAAGCACATTCTCATTCTTAACCAAAACACCACAGGCATTCCTTTTATATTTTTCTATAAACATAATAAACAACCAAAGAGATATCACAAATCTTTGTCTTAGTCCTTGCTCAGTATTGAAGCACTCTCTAAACATTCCACTTATTCTCTCACATTCTAATTTACAGATAGACTCTTATCACATTCAATCACCATTCAATTCTTCAACCATAATTTAAAACCATAATTTAAGCCTATTCACAGATTTCTTTAAATCAACAATTAACTTGCTTTCTCAAGGTCAAACATTCCTCAATGTTTGACCTGCTAAAGAGCAAAAATCTGGGATTCACACCTAAACAGTATAAAGCCACTGTCAGGGTACCAACAGATGCCCTAATTAACTCATGAACCTCGAGCCAAATTTCAAAAGAAATCCAGTTATTTATTAGGAGCAACATGTCAGCACTCTTCCCGTTTGAGGTCAACTTTGCCGCACGTGATTTATGGCTCAACTGTGGCCCTGTTTTCCCCCTCCTCTCAGAGTGTGTCATTAATCACATTGTCCAATGAGGCATTTCCGCGGGCTGTAAAAGCCCCAACTTTCAGGCCAGCTCCAATAATCTGAGATCTAACCTTGAGAAATGTATGCATGGAATGTGCTACTGAATGTGGCTGCTGAAGTGCTCCATCAGTTCTCCCCCCTTCCTCCCCATCGCAACGTGAGAGCAGACCATGATTGCTTTGCAAGTTGACAGCCATAGTATGCTTTTCAAATTTTGCTTACTCTCCATCTTTTGTACCATTTCAGTCAAAAATTGGCCAAACAAGCATACATTAAGTTAACTTAATAAGTTAATCACCCTGTTACCTTTGCATTCACTATTGCTACATTTCTATTTGTGTAGATAACAACAAAGGCATTCTTCAAATCAATCAACCACAAATGCAGTCTTTACACACATTTGAAACAAGCTACATCGCCACTACATTTGCATATTTGAGCTTCAGTTATAGGAACATCTGTAGACTTACAATTTTTTCAACATTGTCATAACATTTATGACTTCCTTTACATAAATGTTGTTTATTTCCTCTTCTTGAGATTCACATTTATGTGATTCATGTACTATTCTTTGACACTACTATTACAATACAGTGATTTTTTTTCCTCATTCTCTTTACAGTCATATTGTTTATTCCCTTTCACCCATTTATAGAGCATTTTTAATTTCCATCAAATCATGTCAAATCTTTTTTATTTTAATCATTTCTTGCTTCCCTTTTCCACCTTCTTTGCAACTACTGTATCTTTTACCTTTTATACCTGTTGTAATTTTTTTTATTCTCATGTTTTAAAGCAGAATCTTTGATACAATATTTGTCATCTAGAACTTCTTTCACTTCATCATCCCATAAAGCATGTTTTTCATATTCCTATTAGCATAATTCCACAGTTATATATGGTACTCTGTAAAGATAATTCTTTTCGCGCTGTCACAAGCACTTTCCACGTCCTTTTTCTTATCTCCACCTTCGATTCATGTTAGGAAATTACCGTTTTCTAGTATTTTCTGATATAAGATTTATACTTTCTCAGTCTTCAGCTTTTCTACTCTTTCTTTCTTTCTTTCTTTCTTTCTTTCTTTCTTTCTTTCTTTCTTTCTTTCTTTCTTCTTTCTTGTGAGATCCAATCCTGACACTATGAAAAAACATTGAGATATGAAAGATCAGATTAGAGACTCTGGATGGGTGACATATAAATTTAATAAATAATTACCAGCTAAAAATACATTTATGACATATAATCAATCAATCCTTTGAGTATCTTTCTCATGCTTCCATTTCAAGACTTCATAATCTTGAGTTAGATTCTAAGTGTAGGGATGGAGGATATAATCCTCCTACCCTAGCTCCCTGAAAATGCATCTCACAACCATGTTTTCATTTTAGCTAAGATTCAAAATGGCTGTTTCTTATCTGAGTCTGTCAAAGCAGGTGGTCTTTAGCAATTCACTTCATCCTAGTAGCAGCCCCAACTTCAACTGGCTACAGGGCCTGACACACCTCTTTCCCTCCAGTGGCTAGTTACTGTCATAGGCTGCCATTTTGTTCTGGCTACTGGATTCCTATGTTCCCTGTGATTGGGAGTTGTTATGCACAGTTGTGTTTACCAGATTACTGCTAGGGTTTTAAATGCTGTTACTTCAGTCTGTACTTGTTTGTCTTCAAATGTACAACATGGAGAAAAGGAAACTTTCCTCAGATAAAAACACTAAAATAGGACAAGATGCCACAATACTTGAATCTATGATACATTTTTAACTTTTTTCTTTCTATAGCCGCTCTGGGAATAGTTAAAATTAACATTTCATTAATAAACATGAAGATGCATGTTTATTTTTTTTTTTTCATTGCTTATTTCTATTGGGTTGGAAACAATTGCCATATTTTTACATATAAATATAACTTTGAATAGTGCAAATTTGACCACTTCATGGGACTTATTATCTGTACCAATCATACCTAGCCATGCCTCACTGTAGTGAGGGAAATGACACAATGCCATTTGATCATTTATATCATCTGCATGATATATTTGTAATACAAGTGGCATAAACGGTCAGAAATGGTGTAAATCACCATGGAATGTGGTCCACTGTGTTGAGATCCAGGAAAGCCAGGCTTCTTTGCATTTAATAAAAAGAGAAGAACAAATTTAAAAGATTTAAATATTCTGACAAGTTGATCTCAGGTGGGAAGTACCCCTTTTTTGTTCATTACAATTTTCATACATATTCAAAAGAGTTAGTGTTGTACTAGAAAAAAACTTAAATTTCAGTGGCAATTTTTTTTCATTTTTCATTCTGATTGAATACCAAATGCTGCTTGCTTAAGGAGCTAGATTTGGGGAATCTGCTTAGAAAGTCCAAGTCTCATTTATCCTTGTTACAGGTAGTCTTGGACCTATGATCACAATTAGGACCAGAATTTTGGTCAGTGATCAAAATGGTTGTTAAGCAGGATGTTACATGCTCACTTTGCTTAATACTTGCAGTCTGGGCAGTGGCAGTCCCAGTTGTTAGGTGTCTCACAGATGATTAAGAGATGGAGTCCCAGGTAAGGAATGAGTGGTTGCCTCAGGAGAATGGGGGAGGCCCTGGGATGTCAGATATAAGCAGTATGTGATTGTATGGAGGTGCTGCAATATGGTGGAAAGCCTCAGCTGCCCCCAGCTGCAGCACTTGTCAGTGACAAGAACAAGACTGGATGTGAAGTAAACATCCGTGGTCTTCAACAGCTTGCACTGGCTAAGACTAGTCCTGCCACTGAGACATGCCACCAGTTCCCCATACCAACCTATTTCCATCTAGATCTAGGTTGCCCTGCACAGAGACACTTGGCCACAGCTTTAGGACTATGCTGAGACCTGGGGCCTTTAGCAATCTCAGCCAGCTGCCACCTCACCCTTCAACTTCAGTCCTGACACTGAGAAATGATGCCTTGGGCATGAGCCTTGAAGAACAGCACAATTGCTTATGCTGCCCAATACTTCCCAGGGTGTGCAATATGCTATTCACCTATTCACGACTAAGGGAGAATGAGATAAGATGGCAAGGCAAGACATAAGATAAACTTTATTGTCACTTTTCTGTGTACACAATGACACACATTAAAATGAAACTCTGATACCTGCTCTCAAAAGATTAGATGGATGGATGGATGGATGGATGGATGGATGGATGGACGGACGGACAGGCAGGCACCCATACACATACAAATAGGAAGCTTAGTAGAGAATAAAAGAGTGCCAGAGTTAGGAAAACATGATTTTCTGTTAAGAGATTATTTTTTGATGAAAGCAGAAAGCATATTCAGAAGCATGTCCATCAACCGCTAATGGGAGGAAATGTTGACATATGAAATAATTGGCAGCTAACTTCTTATTTCATAAGATTGGTGATATTAGGTGAAAATTGGACAGTTTAATTTCACTATTCCAACCTATTTTTTCCCTCTTGGATTTGTCAATACAAAGTATTTTAAGAAGGCATAGTCTTTTTAAACACTTGACTGGTGTTTTGGTGGAATTCAATATTTTTTATGGGATTTACCAATTCTGCAGTATTCTAAGAAGCATTGAATAATGTACAACTCCTTAACTCATTTTTTTTCTTTTTATCTGCTTGCTAAAAGTCCAGGATTCAGGTTATAAATTCTGGACCAAATCAGAAAAATATAGACAATAGTGAAAAATGTCAAATCTCGTATATCTTGGGAAGAAGCGCTAGAAAAAATTAGCCCTATTAACTCATCTTTCTTGTCATACATAGCTAGCTGTACTGTTTCTAAAGAACTGTTTCTTTTAATCTTTGTATCTTCCTTACACTGCAAAATTCAAATTATTTCATTAATCACTCATTTAAAAGATGGACTTCAAATGGAGTTTTAATTGAAACAGTCCCTTATGAAATGTGTTTACTTATCACATTGCCATCAATGCTAATTTAGATACATACATTTGTCATTTGAATTTAACAAAGCATTTAAGGCATTTTATCTTCCAACGAAGTAATTCTTGGCATAATAATAGTGAATGAGAAGACAGTTTTGATAAGAGAAATAGCTAGTTCAGAAATACAATATTTGGTTTAATGATGAGAATTAGTCACTTTTTTTCCTTTTTCCCTTGTATTCTTATAGCCCCAGGATGGTGAACCTATGGCACGTGTGCCACAGCTAGCACCCATAGCCATCTTTGCTGGCATGGCAGCTGTCAGCTCCGGCATGCATGTGCATGCCAGCCAGCTGTTTTTTAGCCTTCTGGAGGGCCAGGGGAGGTTGTTTTCACCCTCTCCAGGCTTTAGAAAGCCTCCGGAGCCTAGAGAGGGTGAAACACAGGCCCAACGGAGCAACCAGAAGTTCAGGAATGAACTTCTGGTTGGCCCATTGGGCTTGATTTTTGCCCTCCCCAGGTTCCGGAGGCTTTCCTGAAGTCTGGGGAGGGTGAAAAATGGTCCAACAGCCCAACTGAGCTTGGAGTTTTTTAAAAAAGGAAAGTATATAGCCCATAAATTTTGTAAATATAAATAGTCTATGTATAAATTACCAGTATTTGAAATATAAAGGATCAAAAATATAACCCCAAATCTCTATTTATGCTTGAGATTTCAGTTGTCAATATTCTGACCTCCATATCTTTATTTCATGCAGTATGTAATGTTTATTAAAAAATTAATAGTTGCTTAATTAGATATAGACATATCCAAGATCAAAAGAGGACAGCTTTCACACAGTTCAGTTCCGCAATATATCTTACCTCTCCACAGAAAGAACCATTATGTTTAATTCGTTATTTTATTTATATTCTACTTTTCTGTCATGGAGAAACTCAAAGTGTTGTAGGTTGGGATAGTAATGTGGTCATTTGTTCAGATATTGTTAACATTGATAGATTTTAGATTTATCAATATTTCCACTTCCTCTCTATTTGTTTATGTAGATAATCTGTATTAATTATTTAAGCCCAAACATAAATGTCTATAACTGTAATCAAAGGTATATATTAAGCTTCCAACAAAGTCATCAGATGAAGAACTAATGACTATTTTGAAATACATTATTTATATCCTGCCTTTATCATTTTCTTATAAACAACTCAGGGTGGAAACACACGTATTAAGTCACACATGTAGTAGTCCATTTTCTTCCTTCTTCCTTCTTTCTCCAATGTTCCCCACAACAACAACCCTGTGATGTGAGCTGGGCTGAGAAAGAGTAACTAGCCCAAGGTTGCTAAACTGGCTTTCATGGCTAAGCTAAGACTAGAACTCAGACTATCCCTGTTTCTATGAGGGATATAAAAGTATCTACAAGCTGTTTGGTGCCTTAACCAGGAAGGACAGATGTGCTCAGGGAGTAATGGAAGCAACAGTTGGGTGCTTTCTTGGGAAAAGATGCTATCAGATCTGGAAAGCAGAACTTCAGAACTCTAGCAAAACTTCAGATGAGAAGGAGTTCAGCAAGCAGTTAGAGTTTTCTGTAATTTTTATAGTCATCTAATATTCTTCCTGATTAGTATACACTAAGGCCATTAACCTGTAGCAAACTTCCAGTAGCCTCTTCACCCCATCAGTTATATTACCCAAATAAGTGCTTAGTTTCTATGAGTATGAGCTGGCCCTGCAGTAGACAGTGACTAGGTTTGAGCTGGTGACAGACCAAAGTCCTGTCCAGGAAGCCATAAGGGAACCATTTGCATTGACTGTTTATTTATTCCACTGGCTATAAAGTTCTTCGATAGATCTGTGCATCTAATCTCTTTGATTAGAGCTTGGCTCTTTAAAAGAGCCAAGGTGGCGCAGTGGTTAAATGCAGCACTGCAGGCTACTGCTAGATCAGCAGGTCAGCGGTTCAAATCTCACCGGCTCAGGGTTGACTCAGCCTTCCATCCTTCCGAGGTGGGTAAAATGAGGACCCAGATTGTTGGGGGCAATATGCTGACTCTCTGTAAACCGCTTAGAGAGGCCTGAAAGGCCTATGAAGCGGTATATAAGTCTACTGCTATTATTGCTATTGATATAACATTGTACTTGTTTGCAAAATTTCCTTTATTTCTCTAAATGCTCAAAGAACGGGGAAGGTCAAATCTTGAATTAAGCTAACATAAATATTGGACAACTGTACTGATATGATTTCAAGTCCTGCCCTTCCCAACCTTCTTATTCAGTTAATTACCTCATAGTTTAATCAGCTCTGACACTGGTTTTCAGTAGAGAGTCATATTTAAATTTTTATTTTCAGCTACATTTAATGGAGCTCTTTGACACAGAAAAAAAGGAAGTCTATTTGTTTTGAAATAGGAAGAGTGAGCAAGGGCATGAATTAAACATGTGCTTATCTTTGCCTTTAAAAGAAAAAAAAGATAGCTTAAAGTTATGGTTAGCATACAATTTCCAATTTAATACTATGAAGTGGAATAATTCCAAATTACAAGTGCTGTGATAAAAAAAGTAAATAGAATATTGACTTTCTGTCACTGCTTGTGTGACATGGGTCTTGCATAATTCAAACACTGAAGTGCATCCATAAGGGATAGATAAAGAGTCTGTGCAGAAGAACTAGCAAAATCTATTAGAGCAAGAGGATGACAGTTGCTTAGACATATTATCTCAGAACCTTGTACTATATTTCAAATTGTCTGAGATCCCTAGAGCAATTTCAAGCTGAAAGAACATGAACTAATATAATTAGGTTGAAGATCACTTCTTCATTGACAGGTACGCTACAGAATTAGAAATGAAATATTACAGTTAAAAAGGTTTGACTCCATCATAGATCGTGCCCAGTTGACTCATTTGTTCTTAGCAAATCTTCCAAGGAAGGGCTCAAATCCAAGACCTTGAATATACTCTATGTCAAGAATTAAGGTTCAAAATGAAATGTGGGAAGATTTTGTGAGAATAGGCAAAAAGACACTACCAATGTAATGGTCATATAAGAGACAGCATAGCCTGCCACTGACTAGTTGGTAAGGAAAGATGTTCAAAAAAGTTTCCCTAGTTTCTTAGGTGGCAAAGGAAAATGGAGGGAAGTGGGAGATTTATACTTTCAGACTTGCAAGATTATCTCAATGTAGCTTTACAATAAAGTACAATTAGTTCATGTGATTGTGATTCCCATATTATTTATCCACAAGGCTGCAATTTAGCTAGCACTGTATAATAAAGAAGACAAAATATAGTCATTCTGCAGATATCAACCCTAGCCCAAGAAAAATGGGCTAGCATAACATATCCAACCAAATTTCAGTTCTTTATTTGCCTTCAACATATGGACAGAATCTTGCCAGAATAAATCTATGCACCTCTAACCTAACGGGTACCCTGGGAGATTCTAGGGAGTTGCTTTGGTAAATCTCTTTCTTTTTCCATGATCCAGATCTGGATTGTGCTGTCTTGCCTCGTTCTTCTCCTTTGATATCTTCCCTCTTTCCTTGGAACTAGCTATATTACTGTAGTCTATCACATTACCTCGTCTTTTATAGACACATTTATCACATCAGCCCAGCATTGAGATCCCTTTTTAACCATCATCAATGTCTATGGAACCTAAATTTCACAATGTTAAGCTATCAGAGTGACAATAAAATAATTCTATTAGGTACAGGTCATTTGGTAGGTCCACACATTCAGAAATACAGCTGATTATCCCATAGATTTTGATTTTTCTGTTTTGAAACTGCTTTTTAATATATATATATATTATGATTTTATATATATATATATATATATATATATATATATATATATATATATATATATATATATATATATATATATATATATATATGATTTTTTTTACAACCCCTGGTAAGCCCCAATTATGGGAGGAAGCTAACTGCTTCCATCATCTGTCTATCGGCTCGTCACAAGAGTCCATCACGACAGAAACCCAATATTTTTACTGTTGCCTTTGTTATATTTGTGTTTTTTTTATTTGTGCTGATAAATAAATAAAGGGAGACTAGTATAGATCTATTTCAAGCTATTTAGCTCTCATCAGCTAGCCATACCCTTACTGGGATTTGAACCTGGGCTATATTACATCCTAGGCAAACTTCTTAGCCATTAGGCCACAGGCTCTTATCCGTTATCAGCAAAGCCAGGGTGAAAGGTATCTATTAGATTTTTTACAACCCCTGGTAAGCCCCAATTATGGGAGGAAGCTAACTGCTTCCATCATCTGTCTATCGGCTCGTCACAAGAGTCCATCACGACAGAAACCCAATATTTTTACTGTTGCCTTTGTTATATTTGTGTTTTTTTATTTGTGCTGATAAATAATAATATCCGCTGATAACGGATAAGAGCCTGTGGCCTAATGGCTAAGAAGTTTGCCTAGGATGTAATATAGCCCAGGTTCAAATCCCAGTGAGGGTATGGCTAGCTGATGAGAGCTAAATAGCTTGAAATAGATCTATACTAGTCTCCCTTTATTTATTTATCAGCACAAATAAACACACACACACACACACACACACACACACACACACACACATATATTGAGTAGGAAGTGATTGTATGCATTCAGCAGCTGCAGTTATTCTGGAACTTAGAAATGGTAAAACACTGTTCTGCTTTAATAGACTGATTTCATTATTTCTGCATCAGGCAGTTTCAATTCATTTGAAAACATACAGAAAGCAATGAATAAATTGCATTTGTAGCCCATCTTTTTTGCAGTAGTTGAAATTTAACCTGTATATGTTTAACTTCAACATTGTTACTGCAGTGAATCAGATTACTGCCATGGATGAATCAATAAACTGGAATGCCAAATAACTTTATGCAGGCAAATTTAGCATGTTTGCTTACATTTTTGTCCACATTTATTGATTTGCTATTACGAAAAAAAGATTCTTTTATCTCTAGCTGTCCAGGCAATATTTCTGCTTGACTGCTTTGTTACCATTTTAAAGAAATCTATATTTATACCATCACTTCCCAATTGTATTTATCTTAAGTGGCTTCACTTTTAATTCCTCTCTCTCCATGTGAACTTATAAAGTCCATTGGTAATTCATGCTAATTCCATTCTTATACATCAATAGGTAATATGTGCCCCTTTGGGGTTCCCTGCATCCCTCCTGGATGACTATTCTACTTCTGCAGAACTTGGACTGCAGAACTTGGACAATCTTCAAGAGCCATGGTGGCATAGTGGTTAGAATGCAGCATTGCAGGCTAATTCTGCCCACTGCCAGGAGTTCGATTCTAAGCATCTCAAGGTTGACTCAGCTTTCCATCCTTCTGAGCTTGGTAAAATGAAGACCCAGATTGTTGGGGGCAATAGGCTGACTCGAAACTGCTTAGAGAGGGATGTAAAACATATTTTCATATAAGTATATAATACTTATATTATACAGTATATAAGTCTAATTGCTATTGCTATCTTCAGTCTTCTTTTTGCCATTTGCAGTCACCTCTCTCCACTCTGCTTCTCACTTAAGAACTTGAATCTGAAAAATTCAGGTTCAGGTCCACTCTCAACCAGGAAAACTTAGTGCTAAGTACTCTGCCTTGAGTTCCCAAGGAAGAGTGTTTAGAATATAAATCTAACTAATAAAGCAATACATTGCAGCTATTAGATGAATTGTATATCCATTCAAAGTGATATGTGTGAATACCAGGCTTGTACAGAATAACATTCTCATAATTTGGGGGATATGTTGTTCTAAAAAACTGAATCTATTCCATATAATCCAGCAGGCTGAATATCTGAACAGAGAAAGAAGAGTTTCCAAAAATATCAGCATGAAGGATGCATTGCAATGAATCTGTGTTGGCAATGAAAAGGTAAAATTGTGTCCTTTTCCCCCTTTTCTTTCTGGTTTTGAGGCAAAAGGATGGAGAATGGCAATGGCTGGGGGGGGGGGGGAGAGAAAAATCATGCTGCATTCCTGAAATCCTTTGTCCTCATAAGTCATGTAATAGAGCAAATTATTTCAAATCTTATTATGTCATTGTCATGAGGATGGACTCCCGTTGTGACATTTTCTGCTCTAAATACTTTTTATATGCAAATAAAATTAAACCTCCACCATCTGCAACACAAATGTGCCTCGGAATGTGGGTGAAAAGGTGCAGCTAATTTGAGCACTATCGGTTGAAACGATTAATGAGAGACACTGTTATCATGTGTCTTCTCACTCTGGGGAACATTAAAATTCAAATGTCTCATAGTCATAATAAAGATGATGGCAAGCATAGGAGGACAAAATGACCAATTATCTGACTATATTCATTGGACTGTGATTGTAATGAAAATTAATGGGAGGATTCAGTTTCAAAACTTGGCTTTTCATATAAGCAGCAGATAAGAATACTGTGATGTGTTGAAGTTTGTCTAAACTTTTTTTAGGCAAGAAAACTGGAAACTGTTTTGAGCTGAAGGAGAAAAATAGTATCACTGAGGCTGCATCTAGGATGCCAGAAATGTTGGATTACCTGTTCAAATTAAATTATTTTGATTCTGTAGTAAGTTTGTCATATGTTGGTTCAATTAAATTTGGCATCAGTACAATATTTCAATGAGGAAAAATAATTTACTTAATCAAGATAAACTCATTTAAATGTGTATCAGTGGTCAGCCATAAATTAGACTTCATTCAGTCATTCTTAAAAGAGGAATTTATTTCATCTTGTTTCGCAATGTGGTTACAATGTAGTTTAAAATATTAATTAAAATCTTCATTTGTCTGGAACCACACAATCATGACAGGTGCTGTTCACACATATCACCAGGTACTTGGTCCTTTCATCAGAAAGACAAAAGCAACACTGCAGTTTCACACCACAAGCCCCACCCCTGTAATGCTTACATTCATGATCACCATGGATGTATAAATGGGATTCTGTGACCCTACTTTCCCAAGAGAACATTGCTGTGTTCAAATCTAAAATACTACCTGACATATAATTTAAATGTACTTCAACTGCATTCCCATAATTGGTAACCCAGTAGGCAATATTTTACAAGTTTGTTTACATAGTTCAACCTTTGCAATCCAAATTTCACACTTTGCTGAAGCAAAGTAGTTTGCAAATGTATATGGTGCTTTTGTAGGGATACAGTTTGAACAGACATTTGATTTTACATTTACTTCACATTATAATGTCCTAATTACGGCTCGATAGTTATTTAACAAAGATTCAGTGCATCCTTTCAAAGCTGTTTTGTTTTGCAAAATGATTTGGCCTCCACATTTCTAAGAGTAAAAATGACCATTTTGTTTCCCTTTGCCTGATTCAACTCACACTCACTGTATGCCAAAGAAACTTCTGTACATGCAAAGAAAGTTTTTTCCTGAACTTTCAGCCAAATACTGGAAACATGTTTGGCAAGTGCCAAGTGAACGTGGTCATCTAGTACAAATTGTGCAGCGTGATACCATTGAGCAAATAACTCAAATTTTGTAATTTGGAAATTATATAATTATGGGCATTTGCCCTGTGACTTTAAGGCACATGTGACATCACTTGCCCACCTTGCACAGTGAAGAAATGTAAAGCTCCTTTTTGAGGCAAATTGTATTGCCTCTTTAGTCTCACACTGAGAATTTTGTCACTTTCGGAATGCCAAGGATTCAAGGTGAATCCAAACTGGCATAAGTGTAACATTTGTGAAACAAAAATCGAGAGACTTAGAAAAGAAAGATATAGAAAGGAGAAATTGTGATGTGTTTCTATTCCTAAGCAATGATTTTATTGTCCCGTTTTAAACTAGAACCTGATTATCTGCATTTCAATATTTTCCTCTCAAGCAATTTTTAGCCAGGGTGGATAATAGGATGCAATATTCCTGCCTGAATGAAAAAGGAATAGGCTACTGTCAAATGTCTACTGATTATATGACAACAATATTTTGCTTACTAGACTAGCAACTTTTCATATACTGAAACAGATGGATCAACTGCTCAGCCATGATCAACTAATCAGGAAGCTGCGTATCTCCAGAAAAGCTGACAAATGTGGAATTGTGCATGTAAAATTTACCATGATCAGTCTCAATGACTGTTGATATTAAGCAGGTGGTGATTTGCTGTGACTTCTCATATCTTCTCATCATTCAGCTTACACTCTGTCAATATTCTATTTACACACTCTAATTTGTTATGCTGGGAAGTGAGGAAAGTCCTGACTCAACCCTTAAAAAGGCAGTTTCATCATTTCAGGACTATTGTGTCCCTCTTTATGTTTGATTTACATAACCATGTAATTGAAGCATCTCAGGTCAAAATGACACCAATGAGAGCTCTATCTGAGTAAGAATGATGAAACTTGACCATTACCTGTTGACTTTGTCTTCTTCAACACAATGTTAGGATATCTTGGTTCTTAGTGTTTCCAATCAATTATGATCCCCACTCCCACCATCCAAAACAAATCATCAACCCTCTTTAGCAGCTATTTGCAAACTTCTATTTAACACGGAGGGGTTGAATAGGAATGGTTAAGAAGTGTTTTTTAATATGAGTACAATTGGACATCATACATGATGATTCCTGAATGCATGAAGAATTATTACATTGAATAAGATAAGGAGAAACATCCACCAGATCTTTCTATTCAATCTGGAAATTGGGGAAACACATTAAGAAGTATTAAGGGGAAAAACTGAAGCTCAAACCTATGTACTTCCTAAACATATTGTGAGATACAGCATATGTTTAATCCTTGGCATTTCAAATTAAAAGCATACTTGGTAGGTGCTTTGAACATTGTTGTTGTTATGACCTTCCCTTTTCAACTGTTCTCTCAACCCATTAATGATCTACTTTGGATGTAGTAAATACCCAAATTTTAACTGAAATAGAAACTTTATGGTCTCCTTTCTATGGTCCCAATATGTTTACCTACATGAGAAGAACAAGATGGCATCTCCTTCTTTTCCTTATCCCAAAGTTGTAGGAGTGGTAATTGAATCTTGTTGCTGACAAAGTGTTCTGTACTGCATTTGAAGCTCCAACGTAGCCTAAGGAATGCAGGTATAGGCATCTGTAAGAAACCACAATGATGTAAAATTACATGACGTCATTACACAAATATTGCATTACTCTATCTGTGACATAATTACATAAATCACACAAGTTGCATGATGTCTGTATGATGCACATATCATTTGTGTCCTGTCCAGGACAAACACAGACAAAGACTCCAAAGAGGTGATTGCAAGTTTTACTTTTGGTCTTTTAGAATAAATGCCAAGCAGTGGGTATGTGGAGGGAGGAAGTCTATGACAGTTAATCATGACCAACTCGCCACAGTCAACTCGCCATGGACAACTCACCATGGAACAAGCATTACACTAATATTGAAGAAATAATTGAATAAAAGCATTAAAGAAAGGATGCCAAAAGAGGGATGAAATAAAATTTGAATGATAAAAATTACAATATTTTTTAATTATTTTAGATAATTAAATTGAATTGTTGAATTGTCCCACAGCAAGTGGTCTGGTGGCCATGGCCAGTTGGCCTGTGGTGAGTTGGCCATGGAGATCTGGCCGCAGAGAATTGGCTATGGTGAGTCGGCTGTGGCAAGTTGTCCCATTACAGCAGCAGGAAAACTTGAGCACAGTACACACAAAGAAAGCAGGAAAGAAATTCAAAAAGTCAAGCAAGTTTGTCTTATTAAAGTCTGAAAGTTTCCAAGTCCACAAATTGCTGGGAGTCAGGCAGTATATAAATGTAACAATTAATAAAATTGTAAACCGTAAAAAACTAAAGAAGCTGGCCAGAGTGAGGTTATTACATTGCAACAGCTAAGGCGAAGCGCTCATTGACGTAAGTGACGTCAAGTTGCCATGCCCATTCAGTCACATGACCACTGAGCCATGCCTACCCAGCTGGTCATTGGGGCAGAGAACCAATTGTTAAATTATTTGAATCCCACCATTGGTGCATCTCCTTTTCTCTGTTCTCTTTTCCATGCAGGAAGCCTTTACAGTGGGCCCTTGGGATGGTAGCAACACAGGTGTTTCATCTTCAGAGTCTGACAGCAGCTGCTCTTGCTGATTAAGGCCCACCCCAATTGCCAGTAGGACCTTAGGCAAGGGTTCATTTCTTATCTGACTTTGCTCGAATGAATTGAAGGTCTATAGAAGCAGGATAGACCAGGTGGCATTCAGATTTTTCCTTCTATTCAATACTTTGCTACCATCTAGCTCAGGCTGCTGCTTCGCTCTGATTATTGGTAGCCCAGGTCTTTTTATATTCTACAATACAAAGAACATGTATCTTGAATCTTTGTTCAGTGATTGTATAAGTACTCGTCCTTTAGCAAAATGTCTATGGAGATTCTCAGTCATCCAGATCATAGTTGTCCCAAAGGTGCTTTTTCAAGAGGCAACTGGACTTTCTTGTTTTTCTTTGAAGACATTTTGCTTCTCATCCAAGCAGCTTCTCCAGCTCTAACTGGATGGTGGGGAAAAGCTCAGGAGGATCTTCAGCCACCATAACATATGTGTACACTTTAAACCCAAGAATACACTAAGGCAGAAGCATGTCCATCCCAAGAATAAAACACTTCCCTTCCTCCTCATCCAGTCAGAGCTGAAGAAGCTTCTTGGATAAGAAACAAAATGTCTTCAAAGAGAAACAAGAAAGTCCAGTTGCCTCATGGAAAAGCATCTTTGGGACGTCCTTTAGCATCTACCTCATTTAGTGACCATTCGTAGTTATAACAATGATGAAAAAATAACTTTGCAATCAATCTGAACATTTAAGGTCTTTGCAGGTCTGTAAAGCAAAAGAAAGCTAAAGCAGGCCATTATCACAGTTGCTGTTTCATTTAGCAACCACTTCGCTTAACACTCAAGTTGCCAATCACAACTGTGATTACTAAATGACATCAATGTTCTTTGTGAAAATGATATTTTCCTGCTGCACAAGAATTTTACTAATGATACAGTGATCTGATCTACAGTACTATCTAAAGATTGATAGTTTTGTCAGTCTGTTTAGTTCCTATTTTATGGGTAAGAGAGACAGATTAGTTGATGTTTAACATGGCAATTTTCTTTTGTTTTCCTTGTTTGCCAACTGAAAAACCACAGATTGTACAATCTCATAGAGAACTGTGTGCGAAAACAAATTGTTGGGCCATTACATGCCTGAAGGATGGCCATCTCTATCTTAAAATAACCTGCACTTCATTCTTAAGCAAAATAAATGCTACAGAAAAGAGCAGTAATCTCATTTGGCTTTCTGCATCTAAAGCCCGATCAGAGTAACATATTGTCTCTTTTGAATCTTTCCACAAGACAAATAATTTGTCAACCAAGGAACAATGATTCTCTCCTCTTATAATGGTGAGGAAGTCAGAGGACCTTTTTCTTTTTTTAAAAAAAAATCTAGAATAGCTTTATACAACTGGTACTTCCCCACTGACTTCTAAAAATAAAATTCAGCATAGAGAAACTTCTTTGAAAGGTAGTTATTATGGTGCTTTTGTTAAGGATGGGGCAGCGACAATTCAGTAATGTTTAATTCAAAAGCCTTACCACCTTGAGGAAATGGGTCATTTCTTTATTAATTCTTTCACAGGAACTTCATTCATTATTACTTAGTGCACAGAAAGGAAGATTCAATGACAGATGAAATTTGAATGCTCTGAAAGAAGAGAGGAATATAGTTTTCCTGGTTTGGAAAACCTCTATATTATGTTGTTAGATTATTACTTCTGGCAGGTTATTTTTTTCTGTAGAATGTGAAATCAATGTACAGGCACACTGTGACATGAAGCAGCTGGAGAATCAAGTCAATTGTGCTTAATCTTACCTCCTGCCATTCCACGTGTTGGATTCTGAATCCATAAGAAAGAGCATCAAGTTATGCATACAGTGTGAAATATACTTGTGCTGTTTTTCGATCCTCTGCCCTTTGACATAGCAAAAATTTAAGTTATTATTACTGATTGGTCAGAAGGCATAACACATTTTTAAAATAATGCATTTTTCAGTGTTAGTGATAATCATTATTTCTAATTTACTACTATCTTCCTGCTATAGAACAGTACAGAAGTCTATAATCTTTTTTATCAGTTATATCAAAAGAATTAAGACACAGTTGTGTGGAAGGAACATTAAGCAGAAAACTGTAAAATTATAGCTGAGGAGTACTTTTATGAAATGCTTATTCCAACAAAATACTGGAATTTTGTTTCCTTCATTTGCCTTAACAAAGAAAAAAAATAAACCTGATAGGATTTGCACTTTGAATAAATATTTGAAAACAAATGTCACATACTTTGTAATGATCGTGACAAAATTATGTCTTGGGTTTTTTTAGTTAACTTTCCGCTATTTTAATGAATAGCAAAATCTGTCATGTTTTATGGCTATGAAATAGACCGCAAGGGTGTAAACTTTGCCAAGTAATTCCAATTTTACACCAATGAATTGTTTCCCATTCAAGACATTAAAAATAGCTAACTTTCTGAAAATGGGCAATTTGGAACCAATGGGACCATCAGAGACAAATATAAAACAATCCCTCTCATTGTAAAATCTAGTACCAAGAAAAATAAAGATATCCCATAGGAATTGCCTGGCACCAAAACATAAAATAATTCAACACTGGAACAGCAGTTTTGTTTTTGTTTTAAAAAAGGGGAATAGGCAAGCTCACACTTTCATATTCTTATCTTCTTGCATGACCCTTTTTCTTTACTGTTTAAAAGAAAAGCACATGACAAAAGTATAATAGGGGCAAAAGTAAAATATCTTGTGTATGTACATATCCTGAGTTTTAATGAGATTTAATAATATTATTACAATACAATGAGTATTGTAGCAGAAAGAACTGAAGAAATATACATGCCTAACGATAACTTCTACTATACTGAGAAAATCAGTGAGAAAAACAACAAATTTCTACCAAATAGTTATAGCTCTTCATGGCTCTTTCAATCAATATAATATTTTGTGGACCAAAAGATATTACTAAAATTCCTCTAACACATATAACAAAGATGAAATGGAAAATAAAGTTTTGGAAAGGCAGTGGATGCTGTCCAAACTACATGTGATATTCAATGCAGCAGTAGTAGTACAAGCCTGTAGTAGATTCCTCAACCACAAACTCTATTAAAGCTAGATCTGTTTTCAGGATCTATGTTTTTAGACTACACAAAAATAAAACACAATAGGGAGCAAGCAGCTTCTAAAAAAAAAGATGACCCCATATATGAACATAAAGAAAAAAAAACTAATATACCTGAATCGAACACAATAGGGAACAACTTCCATAAAAAATGAGCCTACCTATGTACCAAAGAGACACATCACTCTTAGAAGAAAACAACCAAGAACAAGGCCCCTACTATCTGCCATAGCCCACTCCAATGACGTTCCTCTGAAACGGAACAATTGCTATCATAGACTCTCTCTGGAAGAAAACTCACAAAAGAGCATTCATCAATAGTTTCTAAAACAAGAGGCACAACCCAGCATTCCTGGGTATTCCAGGCTTCCCTAAGAAAAAAAAAACCCTGAATATTGGTGATAGGAGATTCAATTCTTAGTGGAACAGAAACTATAGTCTGCAGACCAGGCAGTCAATCTAGGGAGTTATATAGTCTTCCTGGAGCAAAAATCAAAGATGCAACTAGTACCTCACTAAAATAATCAACATCACTATCCCTTTCTTCTCCTACACGTAGGAAGCAGCTGAAAATGCTCACACAATCCTTGTATAAACAGAGCAGCGGTGGGATTCACTTACTTTCCCTACTGGTTCACAAATGTGAGTGTGCATTACCTTGGGGGTGGATGGGGGTAGGCGGAGCCTCCCGCAGCCGCCGCTACCAGTTCACCCAAACCGGAGAGAACTGGCTGTATACCACCTCTGAAACAGAGACATAGAATTAAAATCACTTGAAGTATTAGTATGCTTTATAAAGTCTTAGTAAGACCACAAGTGGAATACTGTATTCAGTTTTGTTCACCACATAACAAAAAAGATGTTAAAACTTTGGGGGAAAAAGTGCAAAGAAGAGCAACTAAGATGATTAAAGGCCTGGAGACTAAAAGATATGAAGAACTGTGCAGGATTTGGGATTGGCTAGTCTAGGGAAAAGAAGGATAAGGGAGGGGGGGCATAATAGCTATATTCCAGTATTTGAGGGGCTGTCACAAAGAAGAGGGTGTCAATTTATTTTCCAAAGCCCCAGAGGGCAGGACAAGAAACAATGGATGGAAACCAATCAAGGAAAGAAGCAACCTAGAATTGAAGAGAAACTTCCTAACAGTGAGAACAATTAACCAGTGGAACAGCTTGCCTTATGAGTGCTTCATCACTGTTTTTAATCAAAAAAATTTAAAAAGAGACTGAACAGTCACTTGTCTGAAATGGTATAGGATTTCCTGCTTGAGCAGGGGGCTGGACTAGAAGACTTCCAAGCTCCCTTCCAGCTCTATTCTGATTCAAGTTTAGCAAGATGATCTGATCTAGAAAAACAGAGCCCCCTGAAATGCATTTGTTGAATATGGATCTGCCTTGGTATTTTCAAATTCAAAATACCAAGAAGTTATTGCTTTCTGATAGAAAGTATTTTGGATTATGGACTAAGGGATTTGAACTACTGGATCTGGATCCAATGCCTTTCATCTGTAGTTTCTTGATCTTCTGCAAATAGTGACAATAATTGTGTGTGTGTGTTTTGTAAGTTGGTTGGGTTCTTATTGCTGAGTCCCAGTCTCCTCTCTGGTCCGGTTCCCTAGCGGGAGCCAAAGAACTAAACACGGGTTCTGATTGGCTGATTGACACCTCAGTATAAATGAGTTGTCAGATGGGAACCCCTCAGCTGTTGTTGTTAGCTGAGCAGGCTCCTGTTAGTGTTCTGCGTTAACTTGAATTAACCTGTTAGCATTTGATCGAGACTCATCTCAGTCTGTTCCCCATTGTTCCCAGAACAGAACACTTAAAGTGATGTAATGACACTTTCATTACTAAAAATCAATGTCTGTCTCTCTCTCTTTCTCTCTGTGTGTGTATGTATGCAACTTTCTTGTGATAGCTGCTTTGTCTTCTATTTCTCACTGTAGACAACCATCTTTTTTCTCTTTCCATTCATTCTTCTATTCCCAATCCAGTCACTGCTTACTCTTTTCCTAACATCATCTCGGTTGTCACCTTATTTTTGTTGTTTTACCTAGAAAGAAGAAAGCTGTGTAGGCATGCTTGAGAGAATGTTTCTACCCCTGGGACCATTTTGATCTTTATTCCCCATATCCTTTCCAGTTCTTTCTTCAGATCCTGGTACTTCTCATACTTCTTCTTCCTCATGTTGTTGTCACTTGGCAACATCTATCATTGCTACATTGGCGGAGCTACAGCCAGTGCAGCTGGAGCATATTTTCAGTAGTGCCTCCTGGTTTTATTTTATTTTATCAATTTTTAGTACTCCCATTGGATCCTTTTTTAATTTAATTAACATTTTTCAGTGGAGATAACAGCGTAGAACATAATACAAACAAAAACTTTTGTTGCTGCCGAGAATTTAAAAAGCATGGGAAAAAGAAAGAAATGCCATGGCACCAGCCCGGGATCTCTCCCTCCAGTGAAAATAGCAAAACAATCAAGAACTGAGGAGCACTTTGTTGGCAAGAGATCTGTAAGTAAAACTAACCTCCCCCCATTCCCAACAATCTGGAGAGATTAGAATGGGACCTGCAAAAAGATGTGGCAAAACAGCAGTTACTAGACTTTCCTGATATGGTGGCTGGGGGTGGGGGGAAATGATGACAATCTGAAAGCCAGCTTTTCTCACAAACAACTAGCCCAATAACTTCCTATATGGAGATCAAGTTAAAGACTAAAAAGGCAACCAACAACCAGATAATTCAGAGTACGGAGAGTTTACCTTGGGAAAATTCAACTGATTTTATGGCAAAGCAATGTCTTCTCACAGCGCAAATGGTGGTTTCAATATTCGAACAATTAATTGCCATCTAACATGATGTAGAGACATTGAAAAAAGACTTAGCTGTTTTTCTTCAAGTACAATATCGGGCCTCAGGTACCTCCACTAAAGTTCTTGCAGAAGACTTGGTTAACTCCCATATGCAGCATAAGGAAAAGGAAAAAGAGCAACTAGCCAAAGAAACAGTTAAAGAGTCAGATAAAAAATGGCAGTCCTCTCAGAAAAACAGTCCCTCCCCAGACAAGGCAATGAGAGGGAAAGGTATTAATAAAGAAGAAGTCAGGAAAGTATCCCTTCCCTAATCACAACAATCACATCGCTCACTACAAATCCAATGGATTGCTTTTAGAATTTATATGAACAGACTTAATTATGGACGTTGGAATTCCAGAAGTGCAATACTCAATTCCCTTAGCCAGCTTGTTCACTGTCACAGGGGTCTGATTGATCGTGCTGTGGAGTGGTTTCCTGAGGTCTCAAATGGGAAGCCGATTCTCCTGTCTTTCAAACAGCCCACCATACCACAGATGCTATTCAAAATGAAGGCACATTTAGCCTCCTTTCAAATCTTTCCCATCAGAGTCTTTGGTGAGGAAAGGGTTACTCCGTTAATTGTTAACATGCGAGCTCCCAAGGTGGCTGCCTCCTCCTCATTTTCAACCTTGGGAAAGGGAGAGAAAGACAGTGGGAGTCAACCAGCCTTGTCCGGTGAAGGGATACTTAACAGCACAGAAGCTGGTCTAATTAATGCTTTTGGCCTCTTCCAAGGAAAGAACAAGACAATATATTATACACGTTAGAAAATTTAAAGAAATCCTTATTGGTCACAATGGACACAGCAGAGCTGCTTATAGATCAGGTTTCCTCAATAATTGAGTCTCTCACTTCTCCTGCAGAGGACGAGGGATTGCATGAATACATGATCATGGAAAATAGAAGCCAAGACCCAAAGGGGGTATTAGAGGTCCCAGTAGATATGGAGATGCTTTTATCCCTGTGTGAATATCCCATGACACCTTCAGCACCAAACCAAGAAACTGAAAGTCAACCCATGTCAGAGCCACCACCTCAAAGAATGAAATATGACCTAATAGCGCCTTGTCCTACACCCAGAGAAGAGGCATCAGAATGGTAAGCTGGTGCTAAAATCTCTTACCTTGAACAAGTTCCTCAAGAAGCTACACAGGTCTTAGATGGGACCTCCCTACTTTTAGAGAAGGCCAATTTTGTGTGCGAGGACACCTCATTCCATAGCAACAACCAGACAACTTCCCTTTGTATAAATCAAGTTTTCTGATGAGCTGCAAAAGATGACCCACTTTCCCTTATAACCTGGAACATAGCGGGTTGGTTCTATTCCATCAAAAGACCAACTCTTTTTTGACTATATATCACAATTTGACATCTTCTTCTTACAGGAAACCTGGGCTTCCACGGAGATTCAGTTAGATGGTTATTGGGTTAATTCAATCCCGACTGTCCCAAGCAAGGTGGGGGGGGGGAGAGCTAAAGTGGGTATTGTAACATTAGTTAATACATCCTTGCAATTTAAATGTGTACCACTGCCACCTTTCCAGCCATGGGTTGTGACTACCTTACTCTTATAAAAACAGGTGAAGATTTTGCTTTTTAATATCTATATTCCTCCACTTAATAAGAATAATGTAATTAACAAGATTTGGGACAGCATAGAAGATTTTATTCTTGGCTGTTCAGACAAATACCCCAAAGCTGCAATAATTATAGGGGGGACTTAAATGCTAGAATGCGACCAAATGATCAAGCATTATTTAATCAATTCAAGATCCACTATGATGATAATGTAACGGGAGAATCCTTGCATTCCAGACAATTTAAAGACCCTAAAGCTAATTGGGCAGGTTTGCCTGTAAGACAAATGACTGTACATTTGGATCTTTGTATCCTTAATGGGTCCCCATGGGGTGACTATCCAGCAGAATATACTCATCAGAGAGTAGGAAGAAAATCCATAGTTGATTACTGGATAATATCATATGACCTCCTGAAGTTCTTACAGAAGATGGAGATAAACTCGCGACTGGAAAGTGATCATAATACAATACTACTTACTCTCACATTGCACCAGAAATCTCTAAGGGCAGGAACAGCCTACCTACCCAGGTTAGAGAGTCAAAATACCCAGGTAAAAATTAAATGGAATGATAAAAATGCTAAGGAATTTACCAAATATATATTAGCCTCTGAAACCATAGAGCTACATACAGGTGAAACTCAAAAAATTAGAATATCATGCAAAAATTCATTTATTTCAGTAATACAACTTAAAAGGTGAAACTAATATATGAGACAGACTCATTACATGCAAAGCAAGATAGTTCAAGCCATGATTTGTCATAATTGTGATGATTATGGCTTACAGCTCATGAAAACCCCAAATCCACAATCTCAGAAAATTAGAATATTGTTAAAAGGTGCAATATTCTAGTGTCCCACTCTAATCAGCTAATTAAGCCATAACACCTGCAAAGGGTTCCCGAGCCTTAAATGGTCTCTCAGTCTGGTTCAGTAGGAATCACAATCATGGGAAAGACTGCTGACCTGACAGTTGTGCAGAAAACCATCATTGACATCTTCCATAAGGAGGGAAAGCCTCAAAAGGTAATTGCAAAAGAAGTTGGATGTTCCCAAAGTGCTGTATCAAAGCACATTAATAGAAAGTTATGTGGAAGGGAAAAGTGTGGAAGAAAAAGGTGCACAAGCAGCAGGGATGACCGCAGCCTGGAGAGGATTGTCAGAAAAAGGCCATTCAAAAGTGTTGGGGACTTTCACAAGGAGTGGACTGAGGCTGGAGTCAGTGCATCAAGAGCCACCACCCACAGACGGATCCTGGACATGGGCTTCAAATGTCATATTCCTCTTGTCAAGCCACTCCTGAACAACAAACAACGTCAGAAGCGTCTTACCTGGGCTAAAGAAAAACAAAGCTGGTCTGTTGCTCAGTGGTCCAAAGTCCTCTTTTCTGATGAGAGCAACTTTTGCATCTCATTTGGAAACCAAGGACCCAGAGTATGGAGGATGAATGGAGAGACACACACTGCAAGATGCTTGAAGTCCAGTGTGAAGTTTCCACAATCTGCGTTGATTTGGGGAGCCATGTCATCTGTTGGTGTTGGTCCACTGTGCTTCATTAAGTCCAGGGTCAATGCAGCTGTGTACCAGGAGATTTTGGAGCACTTCATGCTTCCTTCCACAGATGAGCTTTATGGGGATGCTGACTTCATTTTCCAGCAGGACTTGGTACCTCCTCATACTGCCAAAAGCACCAAAATCTGATTCAATGATCATGGGATTACTGTGCTTGATTTGCCAGCAAACTCGCCTGACCTGAATCCTATAGAGAATCTATGGGGCATTGCCAAGAGAAAGATGAGAGACATGAGACCAAACAATGCAGAACAGCTGAAGCATCCTGGTCTTCCATAACACTTCAGCAGTGCCACAGGCTGATAGTCACTCCGCATTGAGGCAGTAATTGCTGCAGAAGGGGCCCAAACCAAGTGCTGAGTACATATGCATGCTTATACTTTTCAGAGGTCTGATATTGTTCTATGTAAAATCCTTGTTTTATTAATTGCATGTAATATTCTAATTTTCTGAGATTGTGGATTTGGAGTTTTCATGAGCTGTAAGCCATAATCATCACAATTATGACAAATCACAGCTTGAACTATCTTGCTTTGCATGTAATGAGTCTATCTCATATATTAGTTTCACCTTTTAAGTTGCATTACTGAAGTAAATGAACTTTTGCACAATATTCTAATTTTTCGAGTTTCACCTGTACATCTCTACTAAGAAATAAGTGTGGAGGATCTTACTTAGAGGGGTTTGAAACCTTAATTTTAAATTTGAATTCGGTTCTCAGTAACAGATCATTAGCTCACTCCAAAAGTCTAGTTTCAAAGATTAAAAAATGGTTCGATAGAGATTGCGTGCAACTAAAAAGGATATATAATATGGAGTACAAGAAAAGTAAAAATGCCCCTTTTGAGAATCACACTCACTACCTAAAGCAGCTGAAAGCACAATATAAGACCCTTCTAAAAGAAAAGTCCTGCTCTGAAGGAGTCTTGGCATAGACTAATTATGGCAGTCAGGACAAAAATATATCCCTTTTTTGGCACATCACCAGGGGATTGGGGAAACCTCCCCAGGTTCTGATTCATGCCTGGGAAGAATATTTTAGGGAGCTTTATACAGATCCGGACTATGTAACTAAGGAGAGCCAAACTAGTTTGGACCAAACTCCTTACTGCCCCCCTGTTACACCAGAAGAGTTATCCTGGTTGATTGGAGCCCTAAAGGCTAATAAGGCACCCGGTGCTGATAATGTCCTGCCAGAAATAAAAAAGAATGCCAATTGGTGGGCTCCACTTTTAGCATCACTGTTTACATTTATAGATAAAACAGGCCATATGCCTAGAGACTGGGAAGTAGCAATTATCATACCAATTTATAAAAAAGGTAATAGAAATGACCCAGGCAATTATAGGCCCATTAGTCTTCTGAGCATTATTAGTAAATTGTATGTCTAGGCATATGGCCTGTTTTATAAACTTCAGGATTGGCTAATTTCAGGAGGGATAATCAAAGATGAACAAGCTGGTTTTAGAGAAGGAAGATCTATGGTGGATCATATCTTGGTACTCCACCATTTAGTACAAAAATACACATATAAAAAAAACACTCTCTGTGGCCTTCCTTGATTTTAAGCAGGCATTTGATTCAATATCCAGGATTACCATCTGGGAGAAATTAAAATGCACCACTATCGATAAACGCCTCCTCTTCCTCATATAACAGTTGTATGCCAATTCCACCTTGAAACTGAGGTGCAATCCCCAAGGGAGTTTAACTGGCCCAATAAGGGTACAAAAAGGGGTACGGCAGGGCTGCATCCTGTCCCTCTCCCTCTTTAACTTCTATATTAATCCCCTGATTGCTCTCTTACAGAACCCTGATTTCCATTCTCCTAACCTAGCACAACCCAAAGTTCCAATTCTCTTATATGCTGATGATGCCGCTATTATTTCACAAACCCCTGTAGGACTGAAGAGAGCAATTAGGGCAACACTCGGCTATTGCAGACAAAACAAGCTGGTCCTTAACTTTGATAAATCAAAAATTTTAGTTTTTGCTAAAAGAATGCCATTACTCCTGGCAAATAGAAGGATATAGTTTGGAACAGGTTAGAACATTTAGATACCTTGGGGTGGTTTTCCACTCGCAAGGGACATGGAAGGCACACCTGGATCACACATTGCAAGCAGCCAATAGGTCCTCAAACACAATTAAGCATTTCTTTTACACAGGCGGAGGTCATTTGGTGCCTGTTGCCTTAAAACTTTTCGAGGCCAAAACATTGGCACAAATTCTATATGGGGCACAAACAGAAATCCTTGCAAAGAAAGACTTGCTAGAAACTATACAAACCAAATTCCTGCGAGCCATCTTAGCTGCACCCAAAGGAACTCCAAATGCCCAGTTAAGAATTGAGACAGGCATGCCTCAAATCCAGGTCAGAGCCTGGAAGATGATGATCATTCATTGGCTTAAAATGCATTTCTTTCCAGAAGGACTGTCCCCATTAGTGTTGACTGACAACTTCCCCTCCCCCTGGAAACAGGCAATTGATCACAAGCTGGGTTCTTATGGGCTCTCACCATTATTCTTAATGTCCCTAGGCTTTGATCAAGCAAAGCAAGTAGTAATCAATAGAATGAAGGACATGGAGTTCCAAGAAGAACTAAATAGGTTGCCTCTCCACAGTAGGGGCAGAATCAAACAGGGTGTGTGGGAATCTGCAAGATATCTAAATGACCTGATCTTCCCAAAACAAAGAATAGCTTTCTTCAGAGCCAGATTTAACATTCTTCCTTCAGCACTCCTCCAGGGCAGGTATAAGAGAACACCAATAGCAGAATGGGTTTGTGTATGTGGTAAAGGAGAAGTGGAAGATATCTCACATGTTCTATTACACTGTGAGCTATACAGTTTGTAACTCTGCACATATTCTCCCCTTATTAGAGAGATTGCCAGGGAGGGCAGACAATTTTTATGTAGGTTTTCTCCTCCAGGACACAAACCCGGCTACCACGTATGCAGTGGCAAAGTTCTGTGCTGCTGCAATGTCCACAAGAAATAAATTGGTTAGAGAAGAATTGTTGTCATCTTTATTTGGACATATCTCTAACAATTTCTGGACCATTGTATTTACTCCCATACTTAACGGCTTTGCACCCAGGTAAACCAGGGAGTGACCTGAACAATTTGAGAACATGTATGTTATTTTCCACTTTTAATGTCAATACATTTTAATTATATCTTAATGTAGTACTTTTTAACATATTGTAAAAAGTAATGTGTATTGCTGGTCTTTGACCGTAATAAAGATTTATACTTATACTTATCATTACTATATCTATCATTATCTTCTGGTCCTTGTCTACTACCACTGGTCAATTGACCAGTATCTGCCTATCTATCTGAATCTGGAAGTCTCACCGGATCTTAGTCCTGTTATTATCCATAACCTTCAGTGGGATCTTCCACCTGGACTTAGGTAGATCACACATGCAGATGTTCTACACAAAGCCAGCTACTTTGCTGTGGTGTTCTGTATATTTCCTTTTCCTGCCTGCCACTATATGCTCTTATAACTTGCCACTATTGAATTTCTTTGAGGTCTCCCTGCACAGTCTGCACCTTGGATTCTCTCTAGTGTAGTAGACCCTTGTTCTATGAATCTGTTTCTTACTGCCTGTTCTTATGCTGGGATGATCAGTGCCCACTGCTGTCTTTTAGCCCAGACCTTTCCAGTCACTGTTAGACTTTTCCAATGTCAGTCCCCACAGCTATCTGTCTATGACACATCCCCTACAAGGTATTCTTTTGCTATGGCACTTGACATCTGCTTGATTTACCTCCCTTATCTGCTGCTGCCTCAGGCATTCTTTCAGCAATTCAACTTTGGCTGCCATCTTAGTGAGGTACAGCTATAAACTCTTGAGTTTCATCCAGGACAGTGGATTTGACGCTCACCGGACTCTGACCATCCTGTGGTATACAGTTTCTCTTTGTTAGAGTTTTGGACTTGGGGTGGAAACCTCTGTACATTGTAAGGAGCTTTTAGGTCTTCACATCAGCAGTGCCACATCCCCCGTGGGCCAGTTTACTATATGGCAGAGTATTTGATGTTGTCAGGGCCCACATGCTGATAGCATGTATCTTGTTCTTCTTACTGACCTGGCACTTCGGGACCTATCTTATCCTTTGGTGGTACTTGGATGTTTTGCTTCCTTATCATGGTTCCAATACAACTATGAGATGCCAATAGTTGATCTGTATCTCTGATATCTGGCCTGCTGGTAAATCCAGTCATCAATCCTAACTATGTTCCTTCCATTTACTAGTAATTACATTTCAAACTTGGAAATATTATTGGTTTAAAAAAATAAATGTAATCTCTCTCTCTCTCTCTCTCTCTCTCTCTCTCTCTCTCTCTCTCTCTTTCTCTCTCTCTCTTTCTCTCTCTCTCGCACACACACTTCCAACTTGTAATTTTTAATGTTAATGGAAAATTTGATATTTGATTTTTTGATGGTTTTCCTTGTCAAGGTAGACTGGTAGTCCTTGACTTATGGCTTTTACTGCTGATATCTCTTTAACATCAGTTACCTAATTTATCTCTCAATTCTCTTAATTCATTCCTTAAAGAATTTGGACATTTCAGTTGCATTTACTTTTCTGAAAGTCTGTCATTATGCTCTTCATGTATCAAGTAAACTTTTTGGGGGTGAATGGCAAAATGATTTAGTATACATGTGGAAAATGAAGTAAGTGTTAGCTTTACATAGTGGTTTATAAGCATCTCTTGCATTGGTTATACACTGTACATCTTTGAAAAGAAATCACTGCATTGCTCTCCATCACTGGTTATTGTTTTGGATTAATATTCTAAAGTTTGTTGACTGGTTAGTTTGGTGACTACAGTTACGACAATAATGAAAGAGTAACTTTGTGACCAATTCTAGCATTTACAATCAGAAAAGCTGAGGTAAAATTAAAGCACAATCTCACTTTCACTTAATGATTGCTTCACTCAATGACTAAATTGACAGCCCAATTGTAGTGGCTAAAGTAGAGGTTATATGTTTCTATGACCTATTACTTTCAAAATCTTAAATATTTTGGAATTCTGGTGCATTAACATGTTCTGGAACCAGTAGATGAGTTTGGTGGTGAACAATGAAGTGGTTATAAAAGTCACTCTGCATTTGGAAATTTTATTTAAAGAATGGATTGCTTTGCAAACAGAATTATAAGATTATCCAAAAAGGATACAAGTACAGCAAAGCCAGCAGGGTTAAATCATGTCTCGCAGCATCTGTTTTTCTCCGAGTACCGGTATATTCTGCATTGAATTAATTTAATTTTTTTAGAAGCCTTCCTTTTTAATATTCTGTATAAATACAATTTTTATTCTTTATGAACACTGGGCCTGAGCAAGTTGCCTTAGCTTCACATTGATGAGGATGTTTCTGAGGCAGAAATGCCGGATTTTCTTGGTCAAAATAAAGAGGCATCAGAATTTGCCTTGTTATCTTCCATGTGTTCTACCACTGCCTCTTGGAGAAGAGGTTTCTATGCGGCTGGGACTGAAGACAGGAGGCAGAGCAGGGCAAAACAAAACTCCCTGCTTGCTTCATTTGTACTTACAATCTTTATTGAAGCAGAACCTTCCTTTGATTTGCACAACTCTGATTAATACCATTCCCTTCAAACAAACTGTCTGTAACTTATGTGTTGAAATTTGTTATTCTGCAGTGAAGGGATTTTTTTTAAAAAAAATCACATTCTGTTCCAAGTTAATAGCTATAGATTCTTTTTTCTTTTAGAAAAAAAAAATACAGCAGCAAACTTCGGAAAGCAATTTCTGTATACATGCTTATATTTTAAAAGTTCTAGTTTTGTCAAGTAATGTTATTCTGAGAATTAGAGTTCTCTTTCACTGTGCTAGATCATGAGACTAGATTTTGCAAACCTTACTCAGGTGTAGGGGTTGAGCAACCATCCTTAAGTGATATAGGCTGGATTTTGCCATTTCTGGAACTCTAAATCAAATGTATTTAGCAGAATAGGCAAGCTCTTTGTAATGCCATTTTTAAACACTGTACATCATAAACAAAGATTCTTGGGATTCAAAGGAAGTCATGTCCCTTCCTTGAACAAACCAACATTCTGCAACAAAATAAAGAAAGAGAACAAACGTGGCCAGTTCAGTTCTCCCTTCATTAGTTTTCCCTTTTTGGGGTGTGTGTTTGTTGGGGGAGGGGGACATTAGAGATTAAAAATAACAACAATAATTTCTGGAAACCTTTCAAATGCTCTCATAGGATCCTTGACATCATCTTGATAGACTGCAAAAGAAATGAAACTATCTGTCAGCCATGCTGCAAACAGCTAACCGTAACAGGGTGGCTGCCAGCGTTACTGCTGCCGGCGTTACTGCTGGTTCACGGTGCACATGTGCACAGTTGCCTATACATTGTTCTGTGCATGCACAGAACATTAAAAAAGGACTTAAAAACATTCTGGCAACAGCATGGGTGACTGGGGAACCAATTATGGGATGTTGCCAGCCTGCTGGCCCTACCAGTTCATCCACCCAGTCCCAGTTTCCACTACTGGTTCACCCAAACCTGTGTGAACCGGTAGCAACCCACCTCTGAACCATAAGCAGAAAAAAAAAAAAAACATTTGAGATGGAAATATTTTCAGAACTGATCCAGTTTGCTAGTCATACAAGATACACTGAAGAATACAGCCCCACAGTTGGAAAGTTCAGTGCAGGGTACCAAGGACAACCTGAATGAGGCAAACTGAATCATAGCAATAGCAGTTACTTATATACCGCTTCATAGGGATTTCAGCCCTCTCTAAGCGGTTTACAGAGTCAGCATATTGCCCCCACAGTCTGGGTCCTCATTTCACCCACCTCGGAAGGATGGAAGGCTGAGTCAACCTTGAGCCGGTGAGATTTGAACCGCTGAACTGCAGATAACAGTCAGCTGAAGTGGCCTGTAGTACTGCACCCTAACCACTGCACCACCTCGGCTCTCCCACTGCAGACTGGAGTCAAAGAAATGGATCAAACAGCAATGGAAAAAACACTTTCAAAGATATTGTATGAAATATCCATGGTCTTACAGAAGCATATTGTCTGTCATATTTTGTGTTGGGGAGATCAAGCTCAAGATTTACAGACCATTCTTGTGCACATACAGTATATGAAATGGCTCTCCTTGAAGCTTGCAACTGGGAAAATGGAGTTTTTCTTTCTAAGTGGATAGATTTTCTTCTAACTTTCTATAGAATTTTTCAAAAGCCCCCTTTCATTTGAAATCTTTCTTTCTCTCTGTTTCACCCTCTTTCCCAAACTCTTAACCCTATTAAGCACTTACAAAAATAAATTGTTCAATGCATATCAAGGCTCAAAGTGTTTTAATGTTTTGTTGCTCAAAACCTATATTTTGAAAGGTTTTCTTTCAGATAGAAATTTTATAACTAAAGCTGATTAAGGAATGGATACTATCTCTTTCATAAAAGGATACCTGAGAAAATAGTGATCTTCCAGACATAAATATAATCTCTCCAAAATACTGAAAAGACAAGAATACTCCATTGTCTACACTATAATTGCTCAATAATAGTACAGTGGGTTAAACAGGGAGGAAATTAGCCCAAAATATTTAGAGTGCTTTCCTCATTCTTTATTTATTTAATGTGCATGCTTGAATTTAGTTTTTTTTTATTTAATCAATGATTCTTCTAACTTAGAAAAATATTTTTCCTCCTCTGCATATCTCTATGCAAATTTTTTATTTTTTATTATTAGACTTTGATGCTGCCCATCTCACTAAGGTGGCGATTCTCTAGGGCAATACTGTAATAATTTAGTGTAACCAATCTATTAATTGTATCTATTATTAAATATATTTCACATCCATCTTCCTATCATGTGACTTTATAGGATTTTTTGGTATTCAAAATGTTTTAGGGTCCACCCATTTACTGTGTATTCATGATGCTGCAGGGGGAATATGGGAGGAGGGGACAACATGATGGTAAAACTGCATGCACCTGGCCTCCCACTTGTGCCTTTTCAGGGCCTTCCCATGTAGAAAAGTTGGTAGCTCTTCAAGACAGAGATTAGTTGCCTCAGAAATACTCATTATTGAGGGATTGGTTGCAGTACAGGCCTTAGAAATTAGAAAACAAGGTTCCACCACAAAACCGCGTGTGTGACTAAAGCGCGGTGACAAAACCGCACCGTCAAAACCGCGCGACAACAGCGCACCAACAGAAGCGCGCTGTAACATAACCCTAAAAATAACCCTAAACCTAACCCTAAACCTAACGCTAAACCTACCCTAAACCTACCCTAAACCTAACCCTAAACCTAACCCTAAACCTAACCCTAAACCTTACCTTAAGTTAAATCGCGCTTCTGTAGGCGCGGTGTTGTCGGTGCGCTTTTGACGTTCGCGATTATGTTGTGCCACAGAAAACAAAGATGCAGGCTAGAGCCGTGATGGCGAACCTATAGCACATGGAGGCCTCTCTGCTGGCATACAAGCCATCGCCCCAGCTGAGCTCCACCGCACATGTGCGCACACCTCCTGCTGGCCCACTGATTTTCGGGTCCCTGCAGCACATTGTTTAATCAAAATGCAGTTAAAACACTCTACAAGCCATGGAGAATATAACTATATACATCCAACGGGAACAGGAAGTTCCTCACAGAGCAGATAGTGTTCAAGAGGCAAGAAATGCATCACTGAACAATGAAGATGAATGCTAGAGAAGAATAAAGCTGCATACAAGGCCGACATAACACATGTAACAGTGTTTGCATGCATGAGGGGCAGGGGCTCCCAGGAGGCTTCAGGGAGGCCCGCCAGGCCCAAAATGGGGCACAGGAGTTGCGTGCCATGCATGGGGGTGGTGTGCGGGGTGGTGTGGGGTCGTGCACGCATTGTATTATGGGTGTGGACACATGCATGCACACTGTTGTGTATGCGCACATGCTTTTGGCACACAAGGATAAAAAGGTTAGCCATCACTGGGCTAGAAGAAGAAGAAGATTATAGAAGTCATGAATTGGTAGGT